>NC_028355.1:16556244-16651685 GCF_000741045.1 Vigna radiata var. radiata | reverse complement strand
GGATGCGGGGGTGGGAGACAACTATTTAACTCACTGGTTTCTTGCGTATGAAAATATAACTTCTGCACATTTTACAGGGTCTATAGGGAACAAAGGTCTGGATATCCATATGCAGTCTAATGGATAGTTTGGTTGTGTTGATAGATTTTGATTGTAAATTACATTTATGCCTTTAGTATCGATGTTAAATTCTTCATCTGTTAGCCTCTCTGTATTTTAATGAATGTATATTCTGAAATATGTTTGTTTTGCTGCTGCATAGATAATGGAGAAGGCAGACTCCAGCAGGAGAGCATCCAAAAATCAGCCAAATGCTCTCCCTGTCCTTGCCATCCTTGCGAAGGATGTAGGTAGCCTGGCAACCAATGAAAAACAAGTCTTCAGTCCAATACTTAAGAGGTGGCATCCTTTGGCAGCAGGTCTTGCTGTGGCCACCCTCCACTCATGCTATGGAAACGAATTAAAGCAGTTCATATCAGGTATCACAGAATTGACACCTGATGCGGTTCAAGTGTTGAGAGCTGCCGATCAGTTAGAGAAAGACCTTGTGCAGATAGCTGTGGAGGATTCAGTGGAAAGCGATGATGGAGGTAAAGCAATTATCCGTGAGATGCCTCCTTATGAGGCCGAAGGGGCAATTGCCAACCTTGTGAAAATATGGATTAAAACTAGAATAGACAGACTAAAGGAGTGGGTCGATAGGAATCTGCAGCAAGAGGTTTGCATCCATTATCTTTTCTTTTGTTACCAGTTGATGATTTTCATTGACACTATTACCTATGAGAATTGTTGCGGATGAGCATTTTGATACAAATTAGGACGGGGTTGGAAGAACTTTTATGAAGATTACTTTAGATTTTGAAAACAACTTATGACTGCTAGAAACTCTTTGAAAAGAGCTATAAGTTTCTTGGTAAAGATTATCAAGATAAGCCCTTTAGCTTATTTCAATATTTTTATTATCAAATATATTGGATAAGTACTTGGTCAAGTTGTTTGTCTAAACACACCCTTAGACTCATGATTTTACAGATGAAACATCATAAATTTAGTTCTGAACATTTGTATGTTGTGTATTTCTTTGCATGATGAAATTCTCTTAATTGATTAGAGATAGCAGGTTCATTTATGCGTGTGATTGTTTTTCGTGTTTTCTGGTTATCTGCATCAATTGAATGCCCATGTCATGAACTAACTTAGTTTACTGTGTTATCCAATCCTAGGTTTGGAGTCCTCAAGCAAATCAGGAAGGATATGCTCCATCTGCTGTTGATGTTTTGCGGATTATAAATGAGACATTGGATGCTTTCTTTCAGCTTCCGATACCCATGCATCCTGCAATGCTTCCTGAAGTGATGAATGGCCTTGACAAATGCCTTCAGTATTATGTCATCAAAGCAAAATCTGGCTGTGGTAAATGATGTTGGAATTTTATAGTTGAGCATCGGAGCTCTGATATTTGGCATCTTTAGTAACTATCTTTGTTTTAATATTCAGGATCACGAAACACATTTCTTCCAACAATGCCAGCATTGACCAGGTGCACTATCGGTTCAAAGTTTCAGGGCTTTGGGAAGAAAAAAGATAAATCTCCAAATCCTCAGAAGAGAAACCCTCAGGTTGCAACAAATGGGGATAGCTCTTCTGGAATACCACAACTCTGTGTTCGCATTAATACTTTGCAGTGGATCCTGGGTGAATTTGATGTTCTGGAAAAAAGAATAATTACCCTTCTACGGAACTCTGAATCTGCTCATGTGGAAGATTTTTCAAATGGATTAGCAAAGAAGTTTGAACTATCTCCAGCTGCGTGTCTTGAAGGAATTCAGCAACTCTGCGAGGCTGCAGCCTATAGAGTTGTCTTTCATGATCTAAGCCATGTTTTATTGGATGGTTTGTACGTTGGGGATCCAGCATCTTCAAGAATTGAGCCATACCTTCAGGAACTTGAGCGGAAATTAATGTTCATTTCAGATACTGTTCATGAAAGAATTCGCACACGAATTGTTACTGAAATAATGAGAGCTTCCTTTGATGGATTCTTGCTTGTATTGCTTGCTGGAGGTCCCTCCCGTGCTTTTAACCGGAAGGATTCTCAGATCATCGAGGATGATTTCAAATTTCTGAAGGAATTGTTTTGGGCAAATGGGGATGGCTTGCCTTCTGAATTAATAGATAAGTTTTCAACAACTGCGAGGTCTATCCTTCCCCTTTTCAGAACTGACACAGAGACCCTCATAGAGCAGTTTAGACGGTTGACCATGGAGACATATAAATCCTCCGCCAGGTCTAAACTTCCATTACCTCCCACTTCAGGACAGTGGAATCCGTCAGAACCAAACACATTGTTACGTGTATTATGTTATAGAAATGATGAATCAGCTTCCAAGTTTCTGAAAAAGGCATATGATCTACCTAAGAAACTTTGACAACCCTGAGAACTAGTTAATGGAATGGCAAACTGAGATGTACTTGGGAGTGGGAGATGCGATCTGTTAACTGTCTGGTTCTGCTGGTGAGTGCAACGTTGCCAAGCAGGTAATTTGTGTGAATTGTTCAGCAAGACCTACGTCAGGATGGGGCCGTCCTGCGAGACATTGGGAATATTGTCCAGAGGCTTAGTGCTATCGGCAGCGTATTCTCCAAGTCTGAAGTGAGGCAGCATAAATATGGGCCATGATTATGGCTGGCTTATTTGGGAAGGTAGTTGAATATTCTTTCTGATTCATTAATTATTACTAGAGATATCTCACGGTGGTTTATTCTGCGTTTATCTTAATTTTTCTTTTTTTATTTAGAGTTCTCTCTATATAATATGAAAATGAGATATCCTACGTTCTCATTATTCTTTGGTTAAATTCCTTTGGATTGGGTTGCCCCTTCTACTAGTATGAAATGCAGGAATTGTATAATAGCCCATTTGTTGATTGAAGTTTATGCAAGTTTTTCTTAGTATGAATGAAAAGGCCGGCATTGATTGTAAACTGGGATTTAACATTGTATATATATGCTAATGCAGCACTCTTATGTAATACATATATCCTTCTTTAGTCAGACATGTTTGGTTTTTGGACTTATCCGAGGGAAGTTTCTGGTATGGAATGTTGAGATGTGCCATGTGTGGACAGCTAAAGCACCTTTAGGTGCTTGATTATGGAAAACGCAATGCCGGGTACACATTATCCAGCGGGACCGGAATAATTGATTGCTTTCATTGTACCTATCATATAAAATTTTACACTTTAGTGACCCACCAAAACAATAAAAAATATGAAAGTTATAGCCGAAGTTATATAAAAGCCTCGATGACAAACAAGTTTTTGAATTATTTATAGGCACTTGTACCAGAAAATTCATTTCGATTTGCACTTGTGATTTGATAAAAAAAAAAGGAAGAAAAGCTTGTGGAATGTAGAAGTGAAAAACGAAAATAAGTATAAAATCTTGGTAGTATAAAAATGTATCGTGGATCAGGAAATTGGAGATATGAATAATCACAATATATTCTCTTTTTCTGGTTTGATAAAAAATTAAAATGAAACGTATGCTGTATTCGGTAATATTTTTTTTTTCCGTTTTATATCTAGTATTGTAAAACTAAGAATGTGACAAAATTGACACGCAAATTAACGATATTGTCATTTTCGGTTTGTTTCTGCGAGTTCCAATGGCATTAAACACGTGAGGGTCATTTGTGTAGAAGGGAGGTGAGGTTTGGGTTGGAGATTTTAATACAGATTATGTGGTATCGAATTAAACTAGTGCAAAATTAAATGATCAACTAGGGTGAGTAGTAAATGGTGCAAAATAGAATGATCAAATAGCTTAATACTTTTTCCGAATGGTATCATGTTTTCCATTTAGATACTGATTTTACACCTCTGAAGATTGGAGACACTCCTTTACAATTTCCTTGATCCTTCTCTTCATTAGTTCATCTTTTACTCCAGCAAGCATGTCTCGGTAAAACATTTCCAACCTAATTAGCTTCCTATGATCTGCGGTCTCTAACATCTTCTCCCATTCTTTTCCCATGTCAAATGAACCTGAATTCTGCAATGAATCAGGGATATCTTGCTCGTCAAAGGGCTTTCCAAAAACAGAACCATGCAGTATACTGGCATATTTTTTAATCACAGATAGCTTTGTTTGAAGCAGCTTCAGCTCATTCAACGCTGAGGATAGTTTCTCTTCTGCTTCAGTTGTTGCTTCAGTCTCCTTTTCTCTAGCCTTATCTTGCTCACCATCGCTTTTTACTTCCTCTTCCTCAGCGTCATCCATCATTTGAGGCCATTGTACGAGCGTGGGAGTGTAACAATCTACTCCTTTACCATCTCCAAGAACTCCACTTCTTCCCCTACCCCAAGACCACATTCTATATCCCCCTTGCGCAATTATAACAGTATGTGCGGCCCCACATGCAAGTTTAACTGGATCTGGGAATTTAGGTTGATTTGGCTTCCATGACATAAGACGGGGAGACAGTGCATCACCAGAATCTGTTCCAGCTCGACTAGCATCAGGGCATAAGCCAAGACCCTTCTCCATTCCCCATGACCACACATCCCCATCTGAGGAAACTACGCTTGTATGAAACAAACCACAGTCAACACAAATAAGGGTTACATTTTGTGGCAATTCTTTAACAGGTGTAGGAAATAATGTGCTTTGTGTTGTTCCATGCCCAAGCTGGCCATTATCTCCAAGGCCAAAGGTCCAGCATGTGCTGTCTAATGTGTCACTACTACTTTTCTTTATACGAGTTAGCAAAGCAGTGTGATAGGCACCACATGCCACCTCATAGGGTGATTCCTCATCAAATGTTTTAACAACTTCCGGATGCAGCCTGTTCTCTCTGTCCCCCAAGCCCAATTGGCCACGGGTGTTATAACCCCAAGAGTAGCATACTAGATCTTCACCATTGTATGATTCGCCAGCACTAACCAGAGCTACGATATGCTCATTTCCACATGCAACCTTGACAACAGATCGACCCAGAAAATCCCTAACTGGAGTTGGAGTGAAACTGCTTACAAGTGCTAACTCACCTTCTTTACTTTGCTGTGGGCAGTTTCCCCACATCCATAGGGTCCCACGGTTATCAATAGCCAGAGACATCATTCCTCCAGCTTTGATAGCACATATCTGTGAAAGTTGAACAGTGCGAAGTCACCTTGGTTTCCACTTTAGATTAAGAAAATGAATGCAATTCGTGTTATACCTTAAGTGATGTTTTGGCTTCTGTTTCAGACACATCCGATGAAGAATTGACAGGGTGCAATTCATCAAACCTGTTCAGTAACCGGGGAACTAAAGAATTGTCTCCAACCTCATATTCTTTGTCATGTGATTTCTCTCCATTTGTACCAAGTTGACCATCCATACATTAGTCAAGGGTGTAGGTCCAGTACAGAACATAAATTCAACAAACTTCTAAAGTAAAAACAAGCAATATATATTAACTGAGATGAACCAATGGATTCCAAGCATATTAAGGATACAGAAATTGTAACCCCAAGACCAAACAGCTCCATCTTCTGCCAACACAGACTGAAGAATTAGATGGCGGAATACCTTCAAATTCAAATCAAAAGAACCAGCCTAAGTTCCAATAGCTATGTTTCGTATCTGTTTGACAAATCTAAATTCAAGCATACACTTATCACACTTATGAAGGTTTAGCAACAAGGTTACTAATAATTGGGAAACTTTAGCTAGAGTTACCATCAAGGGAAAAAGATTCCAATCTGGAAATCTGAGTTAGCAGACAACAGTTTATGATTTAACTTCTGCGTTCACATTTCAGCAAACAACAATGAAAATGAAATTATACTGCAGGAGGTCGGTCACCTGCTCATTATGGAGCATGTAAGATGAAAATTCATTTCTCCAAAAATAAGATGAACTGTTCCTCTTAATAACAATACGCTGAGGAAGTAAGTTACTATATTCTGATGAATTTTTATTTATTCTTGTCCAGGTGACCTAAGAATTCAGCAAAAGAGAAACAAGGTCTGATATACTAAATTTTATTCTTGAACAAAAATCAATTTTGGAGTTTATTTCATCTATTTCTGACCAGCACGTTATACTACAATTTTTAATCAGAAGACAAATTTAAAAAATGATAGATCTATTCAAGGAACAACACTAAAGACACTCAAAGAACTGCACTCGAGTTTTCTTTGTCTAGATAGAACAAAACTTACATGCAGTTAGCTTGCAGTTTTGCTATCTTATCAAAATTGGAACTGTATCTTGGCAATTTATATTGACCATTTACGAAAACATTTATTGTGCAGATTTAGAAGACGAGATCCTATATCTCATGGGAGTACATGACTAATAGCATCCAAAGAAATGCAGATAAGTTTTGTGGGATATCTATATAAAAAGGGGGAAATTGAAAGGTGTGAAGTATTGGAAAGCACTGAAAGGTGTGAACCTGCAAGAGCGAGACTATGATAAGCACCAGCAGCAATTCCCACGATCTTGACAGTGTCTTGTGTTCCATTTGGATTCGCGTTTCCAAATTTGAGTTGTACTGGAAAAAGCTCATCCTTTTCTGAGCCACTCCCAATCCTTCCAAACATTCCCCTACCCCAACTGTACACACTGCCATCCCCTGCAAACCACGGCAAGAATTCAACCCTCAGCTCAACGCTTCACACAAGCAATGAAATTTGAAATTTCAATTTTCTTTCACAAAAAAAAAAAATGAATTGGGATACTCACCAGTAAGAACGAGATTGTGTGCTTCTCCGGCAGCCAAATCAACCACCTTACGCGATGGGTTGCCGGACTTCAGAGGTTTCCCGGCGTCTTCCATTGCTTCCGATGAGAACTCGTAAAGCCACAACACAAGCTCTGTTTATCCCAAAGTATGCAAACACATAGCTCAATACAAGACACGAAAAAATAAAAATAAAACACAAATGATATTTTACTCTCAAATAAATCCAAAAGATGACAAGAAAAAAAATTATATCAGCGTTAATTTAAAATTTATAAGAAATATATATTTTTTAATTAACTAATATTATAATGATGGGAAGTATTTTTAGTATTAAATCAATCCATTTATATTATCTTTAGATATTTAAGAATGATTTAATATTTTAATTTATTATCTTTGAAAAAACATCAATTTTAACTTTATATATTTAAAATACTAATACATTGATTTTATATGATTTATATTTATTTTTCATTCATTCAAATGGGCGTATAATCTGCCAAATAATTGTTTAATGTATAAAAATTTACATGCTAGAAACTTGTCTCATATAATAAGTTAGATCAGTTATCCTCATAAGTTTTGATCATAACAAAAAAATTATTCTTGTGTATGTGATGTTTATTAGGAATTGAATTTCTATAATTATTTGTAAAAATAGTTAATTTATTACTATTATTATTTAAAATAGAAAAAAATGCGTATATAAAAAAACTAACTAAAAAACAATTTTAAGTGTTTTTTCTTTATTAATTTGTATATATTATAAATATAAATAAGTAATTCTTTCATTAAATTTCAAATACGTTTTTAAAAATAAATATTTTTTGAAAATTAAAATATTGCTAAATACATTTTAATTTATATTGGAGATTTATCTGGAAAAGGACAGTTACTCTCAAACCATCTCATTTAAAAAGAATAAAAAGAACATGTCATAATTTTCTATATCTTTATTTTTAATAATATAAAAGGATGGAATTAAGTTAACATTTACAATTTAGTTTCATTTAATTTAAGATTTGCTGCAATCAACGAAAAATGATTTTAAACAAACTAATATTGCAAAAGTATTTTATTTTCAACAAATTCCAAAATAAAGTTTAAACAAGTATATTTATGCAATGCATTAAACAAAGCCATTTCAAAATAATCTGTATTTTTAAAATTTAGCCATTATTCAGTCGAAATGAGTTCTATTTATTCAGAAAAATGAAAAATTTCAATTTTCTCAAAATCAACGTTGTAAGTTATGATAAATTTTGAAAGTGGCTTAATGTTTGAATCAGTATGTTTTCTCCTGGTAAAACACCTCTGCGGTGTCGAACTATGTCTTTTTTCCATTTGAAAAGAAGCAAATTGCAAAGTATGAACTACAGAAACAATATACAAGTATTCTGACTAATCATAATTGCAACATAAACAGTTTCAGTTAATTGTGATTATGATTCTTTAACCACACATCAAACATTATATTATATGTACATGAAACTCAGCCGGTGCAGAGCCCCCCAGCAGGTTCTCCGATGTCATCTTCACTAACATACGCAGAAAGGTTCAGATATTGATCCTGCTCCGCCGTATCCCTCCACCTTGCTCTACAAATCACACAACTAGCCGATCTTCTTCCCCTTGTTCTCTTCCACCTCATCAAGCACTCTTCATGAACAGGGTTACGACATGTCCCACATGCAACCAGCTTTTGCTCCTTCTCCATTTCCTCAAGGCAAACCGGGCACGTCGCACCCTCCTCCGTCTCTATCTTTGGCCTCCTTGACCCTCCATTGAAGAACAGTTGGTGAAACCTCTGTCGGAGGGTGCCGCCCGCCACTGCCTCTGGCAAAGTGGGCTTGCCGAGGAGGCGTTGGAGCTGGCAGGGACGAAGGGTCCTCCTCCTTAGACAGACATCATCAAGGGACACGCCCAGAACTCGAATGAAAACAAAGAGAATGTGCTTGCATGGGGTTGTACGATCAGGGCAGGTGCAGGAGGGGGTGGAGGAGAGGGTGACAGTGTAGACGTTACCGGTGGCACCGAATATGAAGAAAGTGGAGCCGGCACGGTGGAGGAGGCGGAGACGGTGGCGGAGGGCACGGACTATTCGGTCGGAGATGGGTTGGCTGGGTTTGAACCTAGGGGGGTGGTGGTGGTGGTGGCTGTTATTATGGTTAGGATGAGAGTTTGAATTGGAGGCATGGGATTCCATTGTTGAAAAGGAAAGAGGGAAATTAAGGTTGTTGGTTAGTTGAATAAGGATTTAGGATAAGGAGAATATGTTGTTGGTTGAGGGTTATGTAGAAGAGGTGTGGCTGGGATTCGTTGTGTAGTTTTGGGGGACACGTGAAGGAATAAGAATGGATGATGGGGCATGGAATTTTGTAATGTGTACAATTCCAAACCTTTACTTGCCAACTTCCCTTTTCTCCCTACAATGGTGGTAAACCATGCAGCACGCTTTAGCAATTCACCCCAAAACCTGCAACTCATACGTACAATGCACACTTTCTTATTTACTTCATCATCATAACATTAACACCTATCAAATTTCTTCTATACTATCTTCACTTCCTATGAGGAGTTCTTATGCAGTTTGGTTAAAGTATAAGATCAGATCCAGATACTTGTCAACTTATTACAGATGCTTACACTCCAGTGAATCTGCTCTTCGAATTCACTTGATATAGTGACAAAGTGGGACCAGAGTCTCTTCTACTCACTTGTTTTTCAGTGTGGAAATTTTCTCTTTTCTGAAAAGGAAAATAAAATATAAAGTCCACTGGAAAAACAAACAACAAAATATCTTATAAAATAAAAGAAATAACAATTGTATGTAACAGAAGTAATAGAGGCAAAGATTTTCAATATGAAAGTTGAAACTTTGCTGTCTAAGAATAGGAGGATTCAGGGCCCAAGTTGTCGACTATGCAGAACATGGACCATATAACAGAACTGAAACAAAGAGTTGCCATGTTGCAAAATCGCAAATCCAAATCTGCTGCTAGTGATATTCAAAAAAATCTGAAAGGGTAAACGAATCTTAGGTGCGAGGCAGAACAGTAGATGACATCTAATTTGAGACAGCAGATGGACAATTTTGACTTTGCTCGAACCTTTGAAAGGCTATTCTGAAAGACTCAAAGGTAATAAGATCACTTGCACACAGTTCACTGACTCAGACATTGTGTTCTAACCTTAAGCACAAATAGATAAGATTACACATCTAAAAAGGATCCAGCAGACCCAGAATCAAGGACATCATGACCCTTTGTTCCCCCAGTCCCCAACTCTAACAACATTATTTTGACATAGCAATGCTTCAACTTTGCTACCAAAATTTCCAACAATGCACGGCTTGAAAGGAGTTAAGGGAGATGAAGCAGACTCGTGAGTTTTTTTTTTTTACCTTATCAGTTAACTTTCACACTTGTATTTGAGGTTCCAGAAAAGCTACTCTTTGCCTTAAATATAGTAGTAATAAGCGACAAATAACATCCCCAATGAATATTGAAAAACAAAGCAACAGAATGAGAACAACAAATAACATCCAAGAAAATAAGCAACAGGAAATCATTTGACCTGGCGAAACTAGTTGAGGAAAGGAAAACACGAGCATTATCAGAAACCAAAATGGTAAAGAATAATAGCATCGTTAGCAAACAAACAAGGTGACTGTACAAACATGAGATTGAGCCACCACACATTATGTTAACACATTTAAACTGTTAAAAAAAATCACAAATTTTGATAAGTCGTACTTCTGATTCAATAGCTCATGTCTATAATTTTTAGAACGTGAATTAAAATGTATACGTGTTTGTGTTCGTTATTAGCACCTTTATAACCTTTTGGATATTTTGTCATACAAGATGGACGTGAAACCTAACTGTAAATTTGCAACAACATAATTATCTACAATAACCACGAACAAAATATGAAACTGAAGTAGTTGGGTACTAGGGTGAACCTGACAAATGATTCTCGCTGACCACAAATAACATACGAAGTTAGAGCTGCGCAATTTGGTCACAGTGAGATTGGTTTTGTGCATATTACTAAAATGCAAAAAAGAAAAAGAAGAAGATAAAGCGTGAAGAAGTGGAAAATGGAGATAACATTCTCAATTTGTACATAAGGATTAGGGTTACAGCCTCTGTTAATTTCAAACTCGCTTTAATATACTTTTAAAAGAAAAATAGTTAATATAACATATTAAGTGTTGATACATGATTTTTAATTTCTTTTTTATAAATATTATACTGATTTTTTTTATTAAAAAGTACTTTTTTAATATATTACATTATTGTATATTTGTATGTAATATATTAAAAAAAATATTTTGAATATACATATTAAAATTATTTTTTTAAAACACCTTACACAAAAATGGGAGACAGTAATTAAGCGAAAGAAAAAAATATAGAAGGAAGCATAACCATTAAACCTTTTCTTCTTCCTTAATGCGGCATGTCTCTACTCCAGTAAATCTTCATCTTCTCAAAATTCGCTTACCCTTTTGAGCTAAGGGTAAGATAATAGCACTTTTCAGTTTCAAACATTCAAAATTTACCCATTCATGTTCCTTCTTCCTTCGCTGCAAAAACTCAATGTTCTCTTCAATCCTAAATTCTAATCAACCTAGGGATAAGGTTAGTTCATGTTTTTCACTTCCCTTTTATGTTTTTTTGTCCAAACAACTGAACAAGATAGGTATTGCACTCTTTCACTATATCCTCATAGTTTATTCAGGGAAATTCATTTGATATATAAAATGTTTCACCATCCTTTTGAACAACCATGGACCTCTCCCTCAGGAAAGGGGTGGTCCAAAATTCCAATCTTTGAGTTACTTCTTTTTACCCCTTATATATTGGGAACCATGTCAATTCTATTTTGTGCGTTTTCATACGCTGTGTACCTTGAATTTGCTATTTGTTTGCCTGAGTGTTTGTTTGTATAGCAACAACAGAAACAAAAGGGAGAATGGTTCGCAGGGAGCTTCAAGGCAGAGAACTTCATTCCAGGTCTTGTTATAGGTTTCATTTTTGGGTTGTTGTTAGATTTAACGAAGCCCAGTAGAAATCACTTGTCCAAGAAACAATTGTCATCTACCAAGCTTCAAGAGAAACTCTCAGTCTCCAGCAATGGTGACCGAGAACTTAAAATGGTTTGTCATTTCATCACATTTGCCACTCTCTCGTATCATTAGAGGTTTACCTGCATATGGTTACCTTCATCACATTTGCCACTGTCTGTACATCATGTAAGCAAGTCATTCATGTTTATCGGAAGGACGTGCATGATTAAAATTGTTCCCTTACTATCCATCTGCTTTTTCTCAGTTAGGAGGAAAGTTTGCCGAATGACCTTGTTTAATCATTGATGATTATATGTGAACAGTTTTCTCTGTAGAATCACTGAACAAAACCCAGGAACAAGTTTATAATTTTTTTTACTTTTTTAGAAGTAATTTGAAGCAGCAGTGTATACAAAGTTTTTTGTATCCATGAATCTAATTACTCAATAATTAGATTAATTGAACTCCTCTTCTGTTTCAAAAAATTCATGGGCAGGTAAATAGATGTTACATGCATTCCTTTTAATTGTTAGAAACATCTACCATTTTATGTACAAAAACCACTTCTGATTTTAAAAAGTGCACTTTTTTCTGTCAGGTTCTGGTCGTTCGACAAGACTTGAAGATGAAATCTGGAAAGATTGCATCTCAATGTGCTCGTAAGATATCAAACTATTGCTAACTTTTGAAGTGTTGTTTAACTCAAATTTGTCAAGAGTCTCTTTTCACTATTACAAATTTCTTTATCACTTCCTTTTGCATCCTTTATGTTTCTTAGTTTATGCCTTTACATTTACATTTTGTTGCAGATGCTGCAACTGGCATGTATGCTGAGTTAATGCAAAGGTACTTTTGTTCTGAGAAGTGTCCATTTCAAAGCATTGGGGCATGTTCTAGATATCTAATTAGTGGTCCTTGGAGTCCTGGGAATTCACCTACCAACATCTCCTTCATGAAGAAACAAGACCACATCTAGGTTCACATAATGTTTAAAAGATTGTGCCATGTTGTTCAACCTTCAGGACAACTTTTGTAGGCGCATGATGGCCAATATGGTTGTGACTTAACATAATCCAGTGCTGGGATGACATTGTTGTCAGTTTTTTTAGATGCATACTGTAAAGTTGGTTATACTCAAGGAGATAATTTTCATTACCTTAAAGCAAATGAAAATAGGAACTTGACATGTTTAGTTTTAAAGCATTTCATATTGAACATGAAAATGATGATTATTTCATACCTGTGATTTTGCTATACTTTGTAGCGATATTATTATACCTTAAAAGTTCATTTAGACTACGTATTCTTTGATATAATAGCTTCTACCAGCAAGCTTATTGCTGTAATAAACTCCAGCACCTTGTACTTTTGCAGTGATAGGTCTCTTCTGAGACAATGGGAACAGTGTGGCCAGCCCAAAATTGTTGTGACTTGTAGGAATCAACAAGAGATGTAAGCATGTGATTTTAATCTGGATACTGTAAATTCACTTGTTCAGTAGAACAAGACCTACAATGCATTGATGACTTCTCTTTGGATCAGGAATAAACTGAAGGACGCAGCTGAGAGTATTGGCCTTCCTACATTTGTTGTTGCTGACGCAGGAAGAACACAGGTAATGCCTCATATTTGGCTAGAAATAAAGTATAGCATCACCTTATAAATCTAGCATAGAGTTGATACTTAGTGATGAACTCTCCTTGTGTAATTGTTAATACTAACTTAGTAATGCAATAGCATTGATTGTTGAAGGGTTTGCTTTCATCTTCTAACATCCTCACATTGTGGCTTTTGATAGTATCATTGCTAACGCTTTTATATGTTCAGGTTTCGGCAGGATCAAAAACTGTTCTTGCTGTTGGACCTGGTAAGCTTCCTGTTGCCTGCATGTCATGTAAGACCAAAAACACGTGCAAGAAAATCTAAATGCTTCTGCAGAATTGAACAATTGAATGTCACAGTCTTGGATTTGATGCTGATGTTTTTCAAAGTTGCTACCTTTTTTCTTTGTTGACAGCTTTTGTAATGTGCTGCATTTTTTGTCAGGACCAAAATCATCTGTGGACGCGGTGACTGGTAGATTGGCACTGCTTTGACAGCATTCCAGAAGCATGTCCTAATATGATAAATACCTGAGCTTGTTGCCACTTGGTATTGTGTTCTAACGTGTTATCTAACACCGCCATCAGTTGCCTGATTAGTCATCGTCACAGTGGCTTAAGCAACACGGCAATGGTATGCTTGTGTTCAATAGGTGTAGTTGCATGAATTTCATCACCCTGTCTACCATGATGAACAAAAACTATTTATTTGTTATTATATAGAATTGTTGAAGGACGGTTTAATGAGTCTCATCCTGGTTAAGGTTACAAAAGTTGTTTTTTTTTCTTTTACAAATAAAGCATTTACTATATCAAAAGCATAAAATATATTTGATGCTTATTATGTAATTTGACATAAAGTTAAATTAAGCTTTGAAGTTGAGTGGATTAGATTATTTTTCCTTAAAATACATAATAAGGTGCTGAATGCTAACAAACATGATATTGTAGAATTCATTTTGATTAAAATTGAGCTCAAAATTGAATAATTTATAATTAGAAGTTCTATGTAGAAGCATATAAGTTTATAATAAACATACTTTTGATATTTTAGTGCACTCAATTCTTTACTATTGTGTGATCCAAAATGATTAAAAAAAAAAAAGGAGAGCTTTTCCTTAGAATTACAAAGTAAACCTTGACACATTCAAGTTTATGCATTGAGAGTTTTTCTAGTTAGATTAGACTAATTTAATCGTGAACCAAAAATTATCTGTTTAATTTTGAGTGGCAAGCCTAATAATGGCTAAATCCGATAATCATGAAAAATAAATTATAAGAATTTGTCTGGACAAAATTTCTTATAAGAAAATAAATAGAATTTACTTCATAAATTATAATTAACTAATGCATAAGCAATTTATAGATTATTTAAATAAAAATTTAAATTCTCTATAGATTAATTTAACTAATAAAAACATAATTATTTTGTTCAATAGTTTTCATTCAAATGTTTGAATCTGTCTAATTTTCAAAATTTGTTGAACTTAAACTTAGCCCCATACAAGTTTATTAAATAAATAAAAGTATAAGAAATAAAAATAATAACCAGGTCAATGATCTTATTAACATTGTGGTAGCTAAACTTTAAATCACGTTAAGTTAAATTAAAATTCATTTAAATTAACTTTCTTTTGGTGAAAAATTTAATTAACTCAGGATATACATCTTAACAGGTTAATCAGATTAAACATGACATTGACAAGACCTTCATAAAGAAAACTAAAGAAGAAATATTTTATTGTTTGGTTTGCAAGTCATAAAAATATATATAAAAGTAATTATATGGATTATTATATCATTAGTACTTGGTTAGTTTTATTAAAATTATGGGTTAAATATGTTTTTAGTCCCTATACTTTGTGGCGATTTTGGTTTTAGTCCTTTTTACCAAATTTTTTTAACTTTATTTGCTATTTCAAACGCGTTTCTGAGTTAACATTGAAGCAAAAATGTGTCAAACAGGATAAATAATCCAAATACTATAATGAAACGTACTTGAAACAGCAAATAAAGTTAAAAAATTTCTGGTAAAAAGGACTAAAACCAGAGTTTTTTTAAGGTTGAAGGACTAAATTGTACCTTAGTTTGAAAGAGGGACTAAAACCAAAATCATCTTAAAGTATAGAGACTAAAAACATATTTAATCCTAAAATTATTTACTAAAATATCTTTATATATATGTTTTTCTTTTTCTAATTTCCAAAATTCAAATTTAAGTATTTTTTTTTTCAATGGAACAAGTTCACTTTAATAGTATATGAAAATATTAGATTTTATTTTAATTTTTATAAAAAAACTTCTTAGTTTACATTTTTACGTTTAATGTTAAATACTATAAGCATACAAATTTTAAATTTTGGGAATCAGAAATTCAGAATTAAATAATTTTCTTATTAAACCTAAAAGAGAAAATTATAACAAGCAGTTTAGAAATCAATTAAGTATTTCGGTTAAAATTGTTTAAGACTCAGAATTCTCTTTTCTTAATTGTCTAATCTTTCTCAAATAATACAATCCACTCACATTAGTAGTGTATTTATAAAATTTGTAACAGCCAAACATGATGATTAATCATCAAAGTACTATATTTTTAAACAATTAAATATTTTATATTTGTAAAGTCGTAAAACAATCTCATTATTAATACCAGGTAATATATTTGTTTATATAACCATAAACTGTTTCATGTAGTACAATAAGTTTTTTAAATAAAAAATAATTATTTATGTTATTCATGGTTAAAACGAACAAATAAGACCCCTTATCTCAACTATTTAACTCAAAGGCAAGTTATTTATTTATTTATTTTTCATTTCTCTCTTACAAGTTACCTCAATTTTTTCCTCTTTTTATTAAAATGGAAAATAAAGGAAAAAGGAAAAAAAAATGAAAAAAAGAAAAGAAGCAGAAGAAGAACAAGAAAAATAATAGTGAAAAAGGACAAAACCCTCAGCAAAACCCTTTCTTGAACGGTGACAAGTGAAAGCCCTAACTCTGGAATTTGGTGGGTGGCTGCAATGGCTTCTCGTTATAGATCTGTTTCCCAACCAGCATTGTCCTTTATCAAATCCACCATCACAAAACCAGCTTCCAAGCCCACACCCTCAGCTTTTCTCCTCAAAACTCGTTCTCCGGTTACGGCCAGGCAAGACTGTTTCCCCTACCAAGTGATCCCTTTTCTTCGACCCAATTGGATTTTATGTTTATTCTGCGCTTCTTTTATTTTTTTTTGTTCAGGTGGGTGGGTGGGGAGCTCGGTTGCCTGCAGTCGCTGCTTCCGCTGCACTCGGCGGTGTCGTCGGCGCGCCTCACTTCTTGTCTAGGCATCGATTCGAGTAGGTCGAGGTCGTTGTCCCAGGGTATGCTCTGCAGTGCCAATCCCGGAGTTTGATTTCTCCAATTCTTTTTTACCCCTTTCTTCTCTGTAAGCTTCATTGCTACTTCCCCTCTTTTATTAATGTCATCTACCCAATCAAACTAAGGCATACTGAGTTTTTCTCAAACTAACCGCATTATCATTTCTTCGAGTTCCATATCCCTATCTATTATGCATCGTATAGTCTCAGTGCTTGTTTCATTGTGTTCATGATTAGGCAACTTGCTGTGTCTATATTTTAGCAAAACAAGAGGAAGTTGCTATCAGGTTATTTTTAACCTATACAAGATTGTAGTTTTGCTTTCAGAGTGGCCTGTGAGCTCTTGTTAATAATATATCGTCTGATAATCTGAGGAGAATAAAAAACTAAAAAATACTGACGTACTCTTGTGTCAGAGGCTCCTCGCTATGTGAAGGAATGGGTGGTGTCATTGTACGCAGCCTTAACCTCGCATATCCATTGTCCTATATAAGATTGTATTGTTGCTTAGGGAGCGGCCTCAAAACTACTGTGTCCACATTCATATTGAAGAACTGATAGAAAAGTAAATAAAGTGAAGTTTAGCGGCATTAAAACAGTAGGAGCAATGAAATTTATATTTGGTGGAGAATATCCATCACTTTACATTGTGATAGTTCTTTCTATGTCCATTGTTCGTAATATTTTTGTGATTTTCTTTTATTATTTTCTCACTGATTCACACTGTGTAGTAGTTGGATTGCAGTGTAGTTGTACCACACTAAGACTGTCTTTGAATTGGAGTTTACAAACTTGATTTTAAATGAACATTCTTTTCTAAAATTTATTTTGGTTAAAATGGGAATTGGGTGGATGGCTTTATGTGAGTTTGAGTGAACTCGCAAAAGTGTTTTTGAAGTGAAGTGATTTATGTTTGGCGATTTTTATTCTAAAAGCTAGTTAGTTGTAAAACTCTAAATTTTTTTATACAATACAAAAGCTTTTTAAAGTTACCTCAACTCAATTAATGTTGGCCCCGTAATCAACAACTTGAAGTTAGACTAAACATATGAACATTTATCTAAAATTACATCAGTTGTTATTTCAACATAATTTTGGATGGTTCGATGTGAATCCGAATGTGCACTATATTTGGAAACATTTATTTGGCAACTGACTTTTTTATGATGAATGTTGTCTTGATAGAGTTGATATTATTGAAACAGTAAGATAATATCAAGTTAATAGGAAATTTTTTTATCAATACACCGAAGCCAGATTTTATTCAATGTAAAAGCAGCCAAAATGTTGCTTCTAGGTTGAGGGTCTCAAAAGACTCAAGAAGTTTGTGTTCTGAATTTGTCAAATGATCTTTAGACCTTTTAATTCAAAACATATCCTACAACCTGAGCTATAGCCTCTCCAACACAAACAAACACTCCATGAGTTGTTTGTGCTTGTTGACTTTCACTTTCGAAGCTCATGCATATGAACCTGGAAAGCCTTGATTTATCCATTGCAAAGTGCACACATGCTCACCACCAAGTTGCCATTCCAAATCCCCTCATTGTTACCCTTGAATCTTTGGAAGAACCGATTACTTAGGTTGTATAATTAAGGATATGATCTGTACCTAAATGATATCAAGGTACGTACAATAGACCACATTTGAAGCAATAAAATATTTTGTTGAACCAAGATCTGAGCTTTGATTCATATTATTGCATTTAATTTTTCCTATCTAGAAAGTCATAAGTGGACACAGTGGATTATCCATATTCTTGGGTAGAACTTCTGTACATATCAACTCATCGTAGTGAATATTCACCTTTCTGCCATTACGAAGGCGTCGCATGTATTTCATTCTTTATAGTTCACACTAAATAAAGAACTACTCAGTGCAGTTATCAACCTTGGGAAGGAAGACACTGAAAATTCTATAGTGGGGCTGCTACATTGTGATTAGGTTAGCTATTGAATTGTATGAACTAAAACAATTATTTTATACATGTTAGTTTATAAATGTTTAAATTTAAAAACCCAAACCAGAGAATTAAAAAATGGTAAAATAGAAGAAGACACTGTAGAGAAAGATGAATCTTGAACGAACTGTTTCAGAATGTAGAATATACTGCAACAGAAGGGTGATCAAATTAAAGAGAATACAGGGACACAACAGTAACTGAGGGCTGAGAGAACACACGACAGACTGGAACAGAACGACTTGGATCATGGTGTGGCCAGAGAACACTTAAGGTTTACTAAAATTCTGATTTCCAAAGGATAAGAGGGGAGATTCAACTCTCACATTATTTAGTACATGTTAGTTAACGGTCTTAGTTAGTTAATTGTTAGATTCAGTAAGTTTCTTGTAATTAGGGGATTGAACAAAACGGAGTAAGGCATGCAGTTGGTTATAAATGGGACGGAGGATCCAGAGAAGGGTATCCTTTCATTTGAGAAGTGCAGACCGCCAAGTCTCTGTGAGCGTGATCATACTATATTCAGGGGACTTTTTCTCATTTTCTGTATAATTCTGATCCCGTTTCTGTCATAGACAATTATACTTTTCCTAAGCGTTGTCTCAATAAACAACTTAGGTGACAACAATGCTATGCTTGTTATTCATTGGTTTCATCCATGTGATGAATAGCATTTGGAAACCCATTTAAAAAGTAAAAAATGATATTTGGAATGTAGAAGCTAAAACTATCAAGTTCTCAGTAAATGTGTAAAACCAAATCTGGGATGTGAACAAAATAATTCATCTATAATTCTCCTTTTCAATTTCCATGTAAAACCAAAGGATGCAATGCCTGCCTGCTGCTACCTTGTATGTTTATTTACCTTCAAGCTTCAGCCTTTTTACATATTCACAGCCATTTTTTCACGAACTGCGTCGCTTTGATTTTTTGCTCTGGTACTGTTTGTGTTAAAAGTCACTTGCTTTGCTTAGTTATTATTCTGTTGTGTAGATAAGACTTCCTGTTGTAAGCCTTTGCTTATGTAATTTTTATCCTTTTTCTCAGAAATGGGTCTCAGCACCCCGCGATAAGAGGTTTTGAAGACAATTGATGGGCAGATCAGAGACATTATTTACTTTGCTGTGATGTTCTACCTGTTAACTGTTTTCAAGTTTTCTAGACACTTCACTATAACAAGTATATTGGGAGAATCCTTTGATCTTGTTGTGTCAGTTGCAACGGTTCCCATAAAATGTGTGATCATTCCAGTGCAAATTGTTTTACAGATCAACCTATGCAAACCTCAGTTGGTGAATAAAAAACAAAAAAATGGTGATTCACCTGGTCATCATTTCTGCTCATGCATGTTCCTGAACTTGTTAGCAATAGCATTAGAATCAGTGCATTTACTTGCGTCATCTATAATAAGTGTAGTTTGGGGGCTGATTAATTCAGATATGGTATGTGAGAACCGACGTTTGAAAAGTTGGAGGAAATTATGTTGAGTATAGTTTTTTGGGGACATGATGTGCAGGTAAATAAAGTGAAGTGTAGACAAAAAATGACATGTCTCCATCTTCTCTGAAAACAGCCTTGACGAAAGAGACTATGTCTCCGTCATAACCATACATGACCATGTGAGACCCTCACTCCGTCGTACCTCGTAGCCTCTACTACTACTTTATTTATCCAAAGTGCTTAATAATACACGCAACTGTTGTCATTTTGCTTTCCTATGTGTTTTTTTAAGACTTTTAATATAATCATTACAGAGGATACTTTTAAGACTTTATATCTAATTTGAACATAATTAATCTTTTTTAAAGATACTTGTTATCTCATAACAAGCCTTAAATTTGAGTCTATTGAATAAGAAAAACAAGTTAAAAGATGTTTAGTTAATTCTAGTAACCGTTTAAAGAAGTTTTTTAACTCTTAATAAAATTTAGTTAAAATAAAAGGTGTTTTTGTCAACATTTTAGTTTATTTCCAACAAGTTCTACTTCGGCTAAATGTGTAGCAAATTCTTATTTACATATACTTAATCAACAAATGTTGAATCTTTTTTTAACTACGGACACTGTAAGCAAGCATATTAAATGGTCCTAAACTACACAAAACATAGTTTTTTATCCTCCTAACGTGTCTTCTGATATTGTTGTTTATTTAATGCATTAGATATTTGTTGAAGCAATATGGAGGGTGTTGTTATGAAAGTGAGTAAAGAATAAACTATTGACGAACATGGCAAATACTACCCCATGCTCATGCAGTTGAACAGTATTATTTTTTTAAAGGAAAACCTGCAAATTTAAATGGCACTATGCATATGGCATGGCATGTAGCTAGCCATGATCTTAATATTCTAAGTAGTAAATATGAAGGGTTGTTTTGTCCACTTCGTGTGTGGAATTGGAATGGCTTCAAGCAACTTCTTGTTTCTGCATGAAGCTTGGTCAAAGATGTGTATGGCTTATAGCTAAGGAGACATCAATATCTAACCTTACTTTTTTTTATTTGCAAAATATGGCCTTCTCCTTTGTTTATATTATCACATATTTAAGAACGCTCATTTTTTGTCTTTTCAATCTTCCTAATCATGTATTCAGATTACACCTCTGTCAATATGCTTAATTTTCTGTATACCTTATTTAATATTTTATTTATCAAACCTTTTAGATCAAAATCTGTTCAAATCGTAGATTAAAATCGAGCCACACGATATTTGAATGAACAAAAATAACTTTTGAATCATGTATAATCAAGTCTCTATTTCCATCATTTGAGAAAAAGATGTATGATATGTTATAGTTAAGAAATAAACTTTAAGTCTAACTTAATTTCATAAAATCAGTTTTTAAAATGAAGTTTATAAATATTATAAATTGATCTTATTTATAGTCAACAGTGAAATTTTAAGGATATTGTTATTTTTTACATTGTGAATGTGAGGGAAGAAGTTATAAAGTGTAGGAAATAAACCCTAGTTTCATTAGTTTGGGCTTGGGAGGTGAGAAACAGCCCAGACTAACACGTTTTGAACTGACTTAGGTTTTCATGAAAATGGCTTGTGAAAGAATCTTTATCTATCTGAGGTGCTATTACTTTAATTGCAGAATTAATTAATCATATATGAGAAAGAAAAAAATATTCGAAATTCAATCTGAGCAAAGGGACAATGGAAAACAACATACGTGGTGGCCTTAAATAAATGCATGAAGGTAGTGTGAGTATAGAGAATGACTTGTGAGACTTTTTTTTATTAGGGTTGAGTCTTGTGACTACGTACGTATTTGCCATTTGCCATACAAGTAGTATACGTATATATATATTATTAGT
The DNA here is from genome assembly GCF_000741045.1 of Vigna radiata var. radiata. Taxonomy (NCBI): domain Eukaryota; kingdom Viridiplantae; phylum Streptophyta; class Magnoliopsida; order Fabales; family Fabaceae; genus Vigna; species Vigna radiata. Next base: position 16,629,633 of record NC_028355.1, on the reverse strand, counting down.
GTGTATTCATACATCACTCATTGGTACAGTGGAAGAGTGTCATGTGACCACCGCAATCTTAGCTTCCTCTCAGTCTAATAATGCACTGCTTATTAATTTAATATACTCGAGCTTTTGTTTATAAATAAGATTGGGGTAAATTAAATAAGCTTCTTCTTCCCTTTTCTTTTTTGCTTTATTCTCTGCATATTCTTTTGAGACTTTTTATAATATATTGACTGAAGAAAACACGCAACCTACAATTTCAAGCAAAAGAAAAAGGGAAAAAAAAAAAAGAAAGAAGAGAAGATTCATATTTAGCTATTGAAATGAGTAATTTAATAACACAATTAACAGTGATGGAAGACGTTATCTTGATAAAGTAAGGTTATATTATATAATATAGTATAAGATATAATATAGTCCTCTGGATTTGTGTTGTCTGAGGTCGTACATACAGTCGGAGAAGTATATAAAATGCATTCGTGAAAATTCTTTTTCTCGATTTGATTACTTAGCCAATGAGCTAATTAGTTGAAAATAGATGAATCACATGGGAGTGATGGAGGTGGAGAAATGGCTGTGAAGTTTCCTTTTTCCATCTTCTGTCACATGCATTGTGAACTGAGCTCAGACCAAGCAAGAACAAATTCTTTCACGTGCATGAAAAATTCAACACTCTAACTTTTAAGAACAAACCAACTTTTACTCTTACGTTTATTTACTATATTCATTTCCTCAAACTGTTTGATGATTCATTCTCATATCTCATGTCTATTTAGTGTTTCACAGAGGGAACCTTTTTCACTTCTTCCCATGTTAATTCTCTGTAATTGTTTTTTTATCAATCTTATAATCATTTTCTTCTTATTTTATCCACTACTTCTCTTCTAACATCTTTTATCTTACACTGAATTACTTTTTCAAATTATATATGGAATATCTTACAAATTTAGATTTAATATGATATGCATCTATGATGTACCTTTCTTATCAATTATATATATATAACTTTCAAGAACTGTTCATGTCACAAACGCTGAACTGATTTGGTCATTCAATTCAGTAAAATCAGTCTAGAAAGAGAATTTTAGATATATAAGTAGCTTAGTGTTTTCACATTTCGGTTAAATTTATTAATTATTGTTATTTTTTAAAAAGAAATTAAGTTAAGATTTTTTAATCTCAAAAGATATTTTTGTATCAAATTTAAGTTCAGCTAAAGTTAAAGTTTATATGGTATCAAAATAATAAATTCAAATTTATTTTAATAAGATTTTGTATTATTTTTATTAAATCATTTATTAATATATAGTTTTACGTTTAAAATATATATTTCAGGAACTAAGAATCGTAATTACTTATAAAAACAACACTCATATATATGTATAAGAATCGTAATTTCATAGTTCGGTGTGGAATTATAATTTTACTCTAAGAAGGACTATTTAGGATTATACTTTATTTGGGAAAAAACATTTAATCATCATTCTCATAAGACAAATCTGATGTATAGTTGGAACAAAAAAAAAAATTATAAAAGTGGATGATTTAAAAAAGGCAAAGAGAAAATAAATATACATGAATTATAATTTTAACAGCAATGTGTAGGGTAGGATGATATGTATATAAGAAAGAAAAAATAAGAAAATTTAGGAAAAACTGAAACTTTTGTGCTGAGGACTGAGAAACATGAATGGATGTATTTGCATGGTTCTATATCATTCGAATGCTTATCCTCCTTTTATGACACAGAAACAATATATTAATAATTATTGTTTTTGGTAGATTAGAAATTTAGGAGGTTTCGAACCGTACAGTGGTAGTTAAAGTCTTTAATTGCTTCGAAAAATTGAGTTAGACTTTGTTGAAGTGGTCCATATATAGAAAAGCAACTGTTATTACCCACTAGTAATATTAAACACTTGAATATTATTTATTTTTATATACTAGTACTACCCATCTATATCATAATTTAAAGAGATAAAGAAATGAATTGGGAAAATTTTTAGTTTTCGGAGTTTTCGGAGTTTTCAAGTCTGTCAAAATGACTTGAAGAAACATGAGAGCAGTCTACATATAGCATAAAGTGAAAATTTTCAAATTACAGAAAAAGAAATAAAATAAATCCCTAGAAAAATTAGGTAGGAAATTAAGGAAAACAACTTTCCTAGTCTAGCAGGAGATTAGATGAGGTGTGGGAAGTCGGAGCCCATTGTTGATTGATCAAATAATCCTCACCGTTGGATGGAACATCGAACATCATGTTCTGCTGATGTTGCAGATGGAGCAATTGCTGCTGCTGGACCCTCACCATTTCCTTCTGCCGTCGCAGCTCCAACACTTTCCGGTGCGAGTTCGAGTGTTTTGTCAGCACGAAGGTTGGGCTTGCGGCGGGCCTGTACTCCGGCACCAGCCTGCCGGACTTGTACCTCACGCCGCATGCATTGCAAAGTGTTTTAGGACCCATGGGACCCGTCCGCCACTGTGGCGTTTTGTCCGTTGCGCAATGCAGACACTTCCTGCCCTCACTGCTGCCTTCGCTCACATCCCTCCTCCGCGGGGCGACCTTCTTACCGCTGTCTGAATGAGAAGACTCCGAAGACATTGTGTTCGGAGAGAGGACAACCAGTCGAGACGACCAATTGCATGGTGGCCCACGAGTCCGCTTACTCCTCGCCTTCCCCCGAACCGATACTTGCGGGTTGAACAGAGCCGGGTTCGGGTCTCGCGTTTCCGATGTGGTGTCCTTTTGCACTCCGGCACCGGATATCAGCTGCAGCTTCTGTAAATCCTCACTGGAAAAGGATTCCTCGGCGAATTTCGACAGCCACTCCAATTCAGCAAGATCATCATACTGCGCACACACACACACACAATTAATTTGTTATTTAAAAAAATTATAATATCAGTGAAAGAAAAGGAAATTGCAACATTAACAAAAGCGAAAAGCGTGTATGTAATAAGGACAAGAATTTGTTGTATTGATTGGACGTGGCATGAGAATTGAAAAAAAGAAAAAAATAAAATTTATTGAAATTAAAAATTTTGGATTTGGGGAGAGTATAGAAGTTAGAGATAGGCAGCAATTGCATTTGTTAGCATAAGAGATGTATAGAGTTTAGAGAGAGGTGTGTACCGGGAGGGAGAGGTCACCGGAGAAATGAGCATCGGTGGCGGAGAAATTGGAGTTGTTGGTGGTGGTGTCGAGGTTAGTTAGGGTGGAAGAGTGGTCAGTGGGGAGAGAGTCAAAGGTGGCGTCGATGAGGGGAGCCTCGTCGCTGTTTGAGAAGTCGAAGAAGTCTTCGACGATGAAGTGGTCAGTGGTGGAGGCGTTGGTGTTAGAGGGAGTGATGTTGTCGGAGGGGAATTGAGGGTAAAAGGTGTTCTGGAAGAACTCTTGTGCTTCCATGGCTTCTGGTTGTTCTCGTCGGTTCAAGGAAAATTATGAAGAAGAAGGTGAAGTGAGAAAGTATAGGGAGTTCCAGACACAAAGTGTGCCAAAGTTGTGGTTTTCAGTGGTGAGAGAGAAAAGCAGAAGAGGGTTTATTTGCGTTTAAAGGGGACAAACGGACACCTATATGGGACTACTCTTTTCTTTCTTTTTTTTTTTTTACTTATTTATTATTTTTTCCCTTTTGCCAATGTAAAAAAAATTAAAAAAAAAAAAAAGTCTCCTGTCCAAAAAATAATAAAGCGTAAAATATAAATAATAAGAGGCTTTAATTGAGTTAAAAGAAACTGCAAGAATTTGTGATTCAAGTTACTTTGGTTATTTGCTATTACCTTTTCTTTTTCTTTTGAACTCAGTTTTGATTTTCTATGTTTTCTCTGCTTTTCTTAGTGTAGGGTTCTTCTATATCTCTTCTTGCGTTACTCCTACGTAACAGAAAATAATAATAATAATAATAATAACAATATTGAAAGAATATACAAATTTGTGTTTTAAAATTTAAAATGTTACATAGATTACAAATTTAAATTTAGTCAAATCAGCATGTTGATGAAGCAGTGTTAATATCTTAGAAACTGCTAAAAATAATAGTGAGATACGTAGCATGTACTTGTTTAAGAAAAAGTGCTTAAGATCATAAAAGGTTACAATACATATTCAAAATTAAGATATTTACAGTGAATGAGACTTTACTCACGAGCATCCCAGGTAGACTTAAGAAAAAGTCATGTAATATTTGTAAGAATATACATGTGGCAAAATATGAAATATATATATAAAAGATCTTTTATTATTTACCAAACTAATGCTGTTAACATTAAATTAAGTGTGATATTAATAACTAAGATCAACTAAATTAAGTGCTGTTAACATATAATAATAAAAAGTGAAAGATTATATTATTATAAAATATAAAAATAGTAAAAATTTTAGATGGAGATGATAGTGAAAGATAAATGTGTTTAATCTTTTATATATATCACTGATATTTGACTTAAATCTTAATCGTGATTCCTAACAGAAGATTAGTTTATTTTTTGAGTACAGACTATGCATTATAAAAAGTAGAAGAGTTAAAGTGTAGAGTGAAGGCTAGCTTTGAGGATGGAGAGCTAGTTAATTAAATATGGTAAAGGGATATAGTTGTCACTTTAGTTTGTTTAAAACCAAACCCATTTGAGAGTGATAGAGCAAGTTTATAGCTAAGTCCTCTTGAATTTTTCTTGTTTCTTGGGAACTGGGTTTCTTTTCAGATGCTAATATATTTTCTCAATTAAGTAATTATTATATATTTTTAACATTAATGAATTGTTTTTTTATACAGAAGAATCAAGACAAGAAAATTATTATGTGGTCCAGCATATCATTTATCTTAGCAGTCAATTTTCAAGTGATAAGTAGCCACGTTCCTTGATTTGCGAGAATAAGTTAATTAAAGTTGCTACATGTCATAAATATTCTCTTGTAAGAATCTCTCCTTCTATACATGTCAATGAATCTTGTTTCTGTTTTAACCTTTAATTGCTAGCTAGGCTTCACGTTCAAAACTAAATTACTGCATAACTATTACATCTAAACATATTAAATATATTTTTTTCTCTCTTCCTCCTACCTTACAAGCAGATCTCTCTTCCTAATGTTTCAAGTTTCAATTTTGATATTGGGACATAGTTTTTCAGTTAAGATTTCAGCAAGTCCCGAGATTAATATTGTGTGATATTACCAAAATTATAAATTAAATAAAATAATTTAATTAAACATTGCTGGTAGAACAAATAATACATTTTTTTATTCTTATTCACAAATCTACCTACATGTAAGTGTAGAGAGAACATATGTTTTCCCTCGATTCAATTGTCTTTATACATTTAAGTTTAATTGTTTTTTTTAATATCTTTTGGTTATCTTAATTTTGTAAGGTAAATCAAATTTTTTCTTTATGTAATTTTCGATCATTTTCTTAAAATATACATTTTAATACCGTTATTAACTAGGAATAAGATATAAGGGTCCTTGTCATCTCCACATTTGCTGATAAAAAAATTCAGCCCCACAATTATATAAGTATACTTTTAAAAAGTAAACTCAACAATTATAGTATTGCTTACCAATGTTATAAATTTATTTATTATATCATTATTTTTTTTTCAAATTGATGTAGTGTTTGTACATATACTTGATCTATGCACATTCTTCAAAGAAAAAAAGGTCAATGTTTTGTTTAGTCTCTTTTGGTTAGTTTTAATCTTAATTAAATTAATCCTATAATATTTTTTCCTATCACTAACCATTCTTTAAAAACTATAAATGGTTAAAATTATTGCTAACAAATATTAAATTAATCATAGATGAAAAATAAAAATAAAATTTCTAAATAATGAAATAAAATTTAAGTTTAATTCAATATGCGTCACAAATATTATTTTACATTTTCTTGTTAATATAGGAAATTTATGATTGATTCTTATTATAAGACAAAAAAAGCTTTCACATGAATTTGTTAAAAGAAATGTGAAATTATTGAAAGAAAAGAGAAAAAAAATATGGAAAACCAAACCAAATTTATATAAAAGAAAATACAAAATAAATCTTGAAAGAAAATTTAAAGTATTGTTATTGAAAAAGAAATAATGTTTTATAAGCAGTTCAAATGTATATATATTAAATTTCTTATCTCAAGCTTTTAGTTTTACTTGATTAAACCATATGGTTCCAAGAGTGTACAGCAATATTAAATAATAATATCCGTTGAAAGTAAAAGTAAAAATGAAGAGGAGAAGGAAGACATGCATGTGATGTTGATGTAAGTGTGAATAAATTCTGGTGTTCTGTGCCACGTGTCATCCACCGACAAGTAAAAGAGTGCTAATAACTGTGAATTTATCATGACGACAATCCCTATGCAGCCACTATTTCTAATCTCGTAGAAATTAATGAATAATGGATAAGGTTCTCCTCTTAATACTTTATTGCTTCAATTATAAGAAAAATCATACTATTTCTATATCCACTACCCTACTTCGTCTTTTATTCATATTCCTTACATTTTTTTCATATTTATAATTTGGTTTCTTATAACTCATCTGAAATTAAAACGTATTTTCATGTCACTTTCGTATGACTTTAAATTATAGAATAACAACTACCAAAAAATAAAGTACATATTATACAACATATAGTAAACAATATTACTAAATTTAGAAACATGATTTAGTAAAGATAGTCATTGGAAAATATCAAATCAAATCCTAGTATTGTTTCTCATGATATAATTATTGCTTAATAAAATTATCAGACCATTCGGATGAATATTGTATATATACACTAGTAATATGATATTATACAAGGTATTATAATAAATTATTAGTTATTAGTAATGCACTAAATTATTAGTGATGGATGTAATTTTTATAATAATTAAATATAATTAATTAGAAGAAGTAGTATGTATGAGAAGCATGCAAACTATAATAACCTTTAAGTCTCAACCATACCTAACGTGACTTATGAGAAAGCGGGTTAAATTTAATTATAAAATAAAGAAGAGCGTGTAAATTTTATCTCTTTAATTTCAAATATTTACATATTTCATTTTTTAAGTTAAATTCTCACTCTAAAATTAATAAATATGATAAAAAAAATTGTGATATATAATTAATGTGACACTCTTTTACTTAAATATTTTATTTAATTTGGATAAATTAATTACATGTATGTTTTACGACTGTGTTAATATAGAATAGAATTATTTGAATTTAATTCAGATTATTTAAGTAATTAAGAAAATGAAAATATAGCTAACTTCTGTGGAATGGTAACAAAGGACACAATGTGATTATGTAAATTAAAATAGAAAAATGATACGCACTCTCGGTGGTGTATACATTTATGAATTTTGATATTTATTTATTTTAAAGAAAGTTTTAACTATAAGAGTTAAAATGGTAAAATAAAGTGATTATATAATTTATATATATTATAAGAATTTGGTATTTAAATTTGAGAGGATGATTATGATTATTTAAGAGGCGTGGGCACAAGGTGCACGTGATTGAGAAGGATGGGTAGTGTGTCACTCTGTCAGCGAGCATGTGAGTGTTACGCTCGTGTCAAAAGCCAAAACAGACGGTGGTCAATTACACGTGGCAAGAATCTATTTGTCACAACCTTTTTTATACCATCTTTTCTCAATTTTAAATATCCTATACGAGGCTACCATAACGTGAGACCACGTGCCTATCTGCCACGTGAGTTGGGTTAGGATGTTCTTGCTTTTTCCTGATCACACCACTGCTTAAATAATTAATAGATCATTTTTTTCTCAATAATTACACTAATACACTTAAAATCTCAATTTCCATTCTCCATTATTTAATTGAAAATCATTCTTAGGCCTTAGCGTATTTTAAAAATTTAATAGAAAAGTCATCTAATGAAATTTATTACATTTTTTTTTACTATTTAATGTTCGATGGATGGAGCTACTAATTTATTAAGAGCATATATGATTTTTTTTTCTTAACTTCCTACCTTTAGGTTAAGCAGAAGCTCGTGTAAAATAATTAAATGATATACCCAATTCAACAAAACCGACATTTTAGAAATGGTGCACAAGGTGTTTGATGAGAAAATGTATGCACAATTTGACGGTGGTTTTAAGCAGCATGTTGAAGAGTGTTTGAAGTTAAATCCATAGTCACATGGTTTTAGGAGAAAACGTTTTAAATATCTCTATTCTTGCTATTCAAAATTTGGGTAATCTTCCAGCAATTAACATACTATCAGATCTTATTTTCCCTCTCATATGTTTCAAACCTACGTAGTTGAAAGAGGATTTTCTTGTTTGGTCTGAACTTTGCTTCATATGTGGTCGTCTAAAGGTTTTCTTTGCTTCCTTGACAATTAAGCATTCCTGACAATACTGATCAGAAACATCAAATATCTGACAATGATCAAACCATCTTCTTCAAGATTCTCATAAAGATTAGAGTTTATTTGGTACATGAGTCATGAAGTATATATCAATATGCATGGAATATTGTAGAAAATATTTCTAAAATTGTGTCTGTGATTCTTATTCTAAGTCTGGAAGAGCAAAGACAGTAACGAAGAATACAAAGGGTGGCAGTGACAGATAATGAATTGGACAAGCTTCAGTGAGAAGCAAAAGGCTCAGATATTTTGGCTAACTTGTGTTTTCTCCCTTCTTTATCAATTTTCATTTTCTTCAACCATTTTTAACACTTTAAACCTCTCACAAACAATTTCTTTTACAACTTTCACAATCAATCATCACTTCAACAACTCCAAACTTGGACACATGTAAAATCTATAACTTATCTTATTATATCATTTACCAAACTTTAAATTTACAGAATTTTTTTTTTAAAAAAAAAAACAAAAAACTAATGAGCAATTCATCTTATTTTTATAACGACTTTACCTAAATCCACTTAATGTCACTTGTATACAGCCTTACCTAATAGATAGGTATTACTATTTAATGAATAGGTTGTAAAATGAAATTTCAAAAGATATTATCTTAAATAGAGAATGTAGTGATAAAATCAAAACTGAAAATATTAAAACACTTTATTTACTTAAATAAAATATAAATAATGGATGAAAAAGGAAAGTAAAAGGGAGAGTATAATTTATTTTACGTTTTGTTTATAGCAAATGACGAAAATCTAGGCATTAGCTGATAGTTAGCTTATAAATTTATGTAATTTGAACAGTATTTAATATTAATCCAACCGTTTCAACTGCTCAAATTATGTTTTTAAGCTATATATTGGGCTTCACTATCTTTTGGGTCCATTTGATGATATTAGACAAATAGCACATAAATTCTCTTTTCTTCTTTTTTTAATAGAAAAAGTTAATCAGTTTTTACCATTTTTTGTTTTATTATTAAAACCATGATAAAATTAAAATATGTTTATTTTAAAACTATCTCATATATAATATATAACAATAAGTAACATTAATATCAAACTCTTATAACACTTTAATACCATTTCATATGTATCATGAAATGAAATAAAAATCATACGAGAAAAATAGTAGAATCTGAATGGAAAAATTATAAACGAAAATTAGAAAACCTAAATCTGTCATAATTCATTTTAAGATATGAGAAAAATATGAAAAATATGAGAAAAATTGTAGGTGTTTGTATCGAGGTTAGCATTTAGCAATCAATAATTACATATTTTATATGGGTGTTGCTCCCTCTACCTCCCTAAGTGTTTCTCCACCTTCTCATTATTTTCATTTATTTCAAAAATATTCTACACATCTCCACTATTTTCTTTTATTCAAAAAATATCCTACACTTCTTCAATATCCTTCTTAACAATCTTTCCTTTTTCCTCTCTATATTAATGGAGCATTCATATGGTTCAGATTTGAATTTGTGATATATTACAAAATATAAAATTCAAAGGAAACTTTAATATTAGTACTTCCACCATTTCCATTTTATAAAATTAAAAGNTAGATNCAAATACAAAATAATAAACATAATAATATTAATAGTAAATAATGATATATTATTATTATATACTAACTTTATAAAGACGAAAGAACTAAATAAATTCAAAATCTTTAACAAATAACTTTTTTTTTTATATTTTAGATATTATATGTAAAAAAACACACACATATATATAAACATTTTTCTAGAAATTTAGAACAAATTTTACCATTTATTAAGTAATTTGAAAAGAAAAGATATATTCAACCGCGAAAATAAGATTGAATCAAACTTATTTAAGAAAATATATCACAAATTTAAATTTGAGTCAGGTAAATGCTCCATTAATGTAAGGAGAGAAAGAGAAAAATTGTTAAGGATAGTGGAGAGGTGTAAGGTATTTTTGGAATAAAAGAAAATAATGGAAAGGTGTAGAATATTTTTGAAATAAATTAAAATAGTGAGGAGGTGCAGGACCCACTTGGGGAGGTGGAGGAAGCAACACCCTTTTATATGAGGACAGTGAAGTGGTGTATGAAGCCCAGCCCAGTAAAGTTTTAGAAGCCTTGTGGTCAAGCCCATGGATATTAAAGACTGTTGCCTGATTCAATGGGTCCATTTTTCCATTTTTGCAGGAGATGATATTCACCAATGTACAACTAAATTTATTGCAACATTAAATAATACTAAAGAAAATGATTCTTTTTTTTTTTAAATTTATTAACATCTCCAAACCTTATTATTTAAGTCTTCAAATATATTGTTCTATGAAAAAAATATTAATTTACAGGTATTAGACTTTAAAGCAAAAGAACATTTTTTTTTCAGTAATTTTGGAACATTCTAATATTTAGGAGATTACAATACGGTTATGTCTCAAAAAATTTGGAACATTCTAATATTTAGTCTTCAGTGAATTTTTTCTCAAAAATTTGAGTTAAATTAATATATTTCTTTTAATTAAATATAAGGAGGAAGAGTTTGATATTAATAAAAAAATGGAGGAGTTTCTAGGTTTGTTAGTATTTATTTATATTTAATTTTTAAAATTTTAAGTTGATATAACGGGATGATTCTGAGTCATATAGATAATATATACTTTCCATGCAAATATAATAGATATAATTATCCAGATTATAATATGTACAACATCGTTAAGAAAATATTTGTAAGAGATATGAACATATGATTTGAATGATTGTATTTAACTTTTGATGTATTGGTTTATATACACAGTCTGAACATATGATTCCATCATGTCTTTTGAATCGTTTGGATAAATTTCTAATATGCATTTTTTTAAAACAAATTTTATATCCAATACATGCCCCTATTACGAAACCCAGTTCAACCTAAAATTTAAATTTTTCTTATTTCTATTTTTTATATATTAAATATTTTTGTTATGTAAAAATAATCTAAACAATCAAATTATATATTTTATGCGTTGACTCAGTTGGAGGACTAGATAATGTTACAAAAGTACATCTAAAATGAGTTACATCAAGTGCAAACTTAAATGGAAACTCATCCACATATTCTAATCATGATGCTACTATTTGCTAGATGCCAGAATAATATAAATCTGTTGACTTTTTCTTAATGAATTACATTAGAAAAAAAAAAAATCATCTTCAAATGAATGTTTTAGTGAAGAATGTTGTTAACATCCGTACAGTAATTATTTAGTAAAAAATTCATTTAATTATTTTATACTTGTTAGAAATTTATAAAAACAAAAATTAAGTTAAATAAATTTATAATCTCTAAACTTGCTTTATACTAGAGTTTGTTTTTATCTAATTTTATATATTTTGGTTTTCTCAATTTAAAAATAAAAATATATAGTATTCTTTATCTTTTAATCTTAATTATTTTAAGCGTTAAATAACTATTTAAATTAATATTAGAATTTACACGCATTAAATTATATAAAAAAAAACTTAAAGTAGTCGTTATTCAACACGTTAAAAAATTGAATCCTTTTATATCAAAAATATATATTTATTTACGTTTAAAGTTTGAAAATTAAAATATATCAAAATTTGAAAAAAAAAATACTAATTTTTTACTTAATTTTAAAGTAAATATATATTTAACTTTAAAAAATTAATTCATATAATAATATTTGAACTTTATGCATTTCCTATTATCCTTACTCATGTGCAATTTTTATTCATCTCGTGAGTTTTTAAAGTGATAAGATAGGTCAATTGTTTCATATATATAAAACTATGATAGCAACAAGAATAATAAAATAAATGTTTTTTATTTTGCTTTGAGAAGAGTTTAATCTTAATTTTATAAATTATATGTTGAGTTTATATTCATTGACATTACAATCGAAATCCAGATTTAACTCATTAAATCATAAGATTTTACAATTATATATATATATATAGTATTTTTAATTCAGATCATGATCTGGAAATACAGTAAAATTATTAGAAGAGTCAAAAGTTCATATATGTATGAGTTGTTTTTTTAAACATGAATTGTTTAGTTTTTAAGTAAGTGAATTTAGATTATATAAAACTTAAACCTATATTATTTATAAGTATGAAAAAACGGAGTGTGGGTAATTAAAGTGTCTGAGAATGTGGTGACAGAATTGGAAAACCTGTTTGTTCCCTATGTCTGTCCATAGAGAGTGAAGAGAATGTAACAGTAGAAAGGAGAGCAGTTGAATCGTACCACTATTTACTGTCTACTAAATCTCATTCCCCAATAACTATAACTTTAACTCGTGCTTGGAGATGTTGGGTAAACGACCAATACCTTGAACATGCTTCCATTTTGTAACAGATTTAGTATACAAACTATTGTTTTAGTTGAGTAGTTTAAGGTATCGATACACCAATACTTATCGAGTATGGTTGATGTTAATATTTTCAGGGTGGTATTACTTTATACAGATAGATATTTGAAATATTGAAAAGTTGAGTTTGGAGGTTAGTGGAGGGTTGACAATAAGGTAGAAGCGTGAAAACAAAAAAAATAGAAAAAGTAAGAAAAAAGAAAGTGCGTGACAGAAAAAAAAGACACGGTGTTCGAAAAGAATGTATGTTTGGTGGTAACCGCAGGAAACAGAAACGGACGCCGAAAGGTAGAAGAAGAGAAAGAGTGGTCCCATGCATGGAATCGAGTGCCACTCTCACTGTCGCACCTTATTCTAACACCTCATGCCTTCTGCTCCCTTCTCTTCAATTCTTTCCATCAATTCTTTTTTTTTTACTCTAAGATTAATTTACCAGAGAAAACATTGATCTGGTTTAATACCTATTTTGGTCTTTTTTTAAAGGTTTGTTCAAAGTGGTCATTCTTTTTTTAAAAAGTTCACTAAAGTCTTACATTTTGTAAAAATTGTGTAAGTTAGTCATTTTTGCTAATAGTGCTAATTCTGCTAACGGCAGAGCTGTCCAGTTGGCAAATATTTGATGATGTGTAATGTTTTGATTGTGCTGACACTATTTTGTGTTTTAAAAAAAATAATTAATTGTAACGTGGAATTTAATAAAGTTAGGGTTAAAATAAAAGTTAAATTTGGGGGTAGTTTCAATCCAGCTCTTACCTGGGTTTTTCACTGTCCCCCTATTGTTCATATCCTTTCTAACTCCCTTCTTGCAACTCTAGTGTTCCCACACTTCGAGTACATATGAACAAGGGCACTCACTGCAAATGAACACGGATCATACCCAACACGCATCGTGTTCCCATGAACCTCCTTTCCCAGGTGTTCAACAGTATTTATTTAAAACTCCAACAAAGGTATACTCGGTTCTTATGAATTTCCTTCCCAAGACGCAAGCAAGGAAATTCTTCGTTTCTTGCATTAATCCATCACAGAAACTACTATGTTTCTCTATCAAATGGACTCTATTAATAAATCATTATTTCCAATATAAAAAAATCACAGCACAACCACACAAAAGGAAACTGCAGTTTATGTGCAAAATCGGAAAAATATAAATATAAAAAAAAATTGAACTTGAATGTAATTTGCAGGTAACGAGGCTAGGTTGCGAGGGGAATGATCCTGTGCTGAAACCTAGACACCCTGCGCAGGTAAAGTTCCATCATGCGGGCTACACCGCACCAAACCCAACCCCTCAAGTGGACCTTCTAAAGTTCATATAGTCACAACCCTTGGTAGCCACATCCTTCACCCTCACCCCCTCCCACGTCCTTCGCCTCAAGAAATAGTGCGTCCCCTCCCTCAAGTGCACCTCCTTCGAAATCGTTGCAGCCCACACCTGGCGCTCTTGGATTCGTTCGGTGGGCTAATCCCTACCGTCTAAACTCATTGTGAAGCTCCTTTTCTCGGAGAAACAATTTTCTAACCTGTTCATTGTTGAAGGTAGTTGTTGAATCCTAAATTTGTGGATTGTTGAAGGTGCTTGATGAACCCTAATTGCAAGCCCAGAAAATCCCAATCGCAATCGCAAATTTAGGTAAAATTTGCATCTGACCAACAATCAGTTTACCTAATTACTCCAATTTCAATTTTTAATTTAACCCTAATTTTATTATATTCCACGTCATAATTAATAATTTTTTTTAACACATAACAGTGTCATGTCAGTACAATCAAAACGTTACACATAATCAAATATTTGCCAGCTAGGCAGCTCTGCCGTTAGCAGAATTAATGTCGTTAGCAAAAAGGACCAACTTGCACAGTTTTTACAAAAAGTAGGACTTTAGTAAACAAAAAGGGAGAATTACTTTAAATAAACCCCCAAAAAGAGGAACCAAAATAGGTATTAAACCTAAACAATTTAACACTAATAAAATCTAACTTTAATTATATGATAAATTAATATCTTTTCATATATAAGATAATAAAATTAATTAAAGATTAAAGGTAATATCAATATCTTATAAATCTCCAACAAGATTTAATTAAAAGAGTATAAATAAAGTATAGACAATTCATTTGTTATATTATTACCTTATTTATCTGATGTCTTATCAGACATATCCATCTACAATTTTTTCCCAAAAGATATTTATCAGTTCAAAAAAAGAAAAAGTACATTAAAAACAAAAATATGAATTTACCTATAGGCAAAAATTACTATTTGAGATGAAGAGTCTATTAATTTTAGTCATATACACGTGAATGTGATATAGACACCAAGACAATGTTTAAAATAGTAAAGTAATAGTGTATGAAAATGTCTATTACTCAACGTTTTTGCACGTAATCTATTAATTATTTTTTTTTGCTAAACATTTATCATATTAATACTAAACTATATCTCATTTTACGACTACTGACTTTAAATAATGAATGTTGTATTATTCTTTATACTATATATCGTGTTTAGAGATAAAAGAACTTCGGTTATTTACCTGTACGTTTTTTATAATCCAAATTGATTGATAATATAACTTTTTTAAGAAACCTTAATCTAGCCATCAAATTATATAGGTTAATTTTTTTTTAGAAACAATTGTTCTAAATATTAGAATGAAATAAATCAACTTAGAATTTGAGGAATTAAGGAATACGAAGGTGTATGAAAAGTTCATAAAACTTGAGTAAATAAACTTTCATTCACTACAAACATTTTCAAAATTAATGATAAAATTTAATGGGATAGAAATAAATTCATTGATAAATTCAAAGAAATAAAAATGTCAAAATAAGTTATAACTTATTATTTAATTTGAGTTATCATGAGTTTGAATTAGGTTAAATTACAAAAATTTCAGTATTTTTTTAATGTATTAAAATGAGTCAATTTACTTAATCTATATAAGTTAAAAGAGTTCAAATTAAGTTGAAGGCGAATTGACTTATAACTCACCAACAGCACTTTGTTGGTATTTTTACATTTGTTATAAGTTTCTTTTTGTTAAATTATTTACTACTTTTGATTACATAGATTCACAATTTAATTTTTTTAAGTATTATTGTTGAATAATATTTGAATAATTTAGATGTTTAATTTATTTGTTTGTTAAATTATACACTTGGTATTTTAATTTTCAAATGCTATATTTATAATAATATTTTAAAAAATAGATAAACAATTTGATTCTCGTACTATTGAGAAAAATGAATTAAGTCAATCAACTTTTATTATGCCTCAATAAATATATAAATAAAATTAAAAGACAAAAAATTTGTAAGTAAGTTTATTCATTAATCCATCAGACTCTTTTCTAACTCAACCCAAGGTGAGTCAACCCGTGTAAGTAAGGTTAGCTTACTTTGACACCTTTACAAGTGGACTTTATGAAGGAATTTTAAAATTTCAATTACCAACCAAATTTTTCGATGAATATATTTTTGTCGATACAACCAATAATTTTAATTTTTTACTACCAATGGATTTTTCGTTGGTAAATACATCAATAAAAGGAGTAACAAATTTCTCACCCAACTCTAATCTTCTTCATCCTCATGATAGACCACAATGTAACATCCAACTATTCACTCAACCAGGGTCTCCATTAAGGCTTTGCCTACATTCGTTGTTGCATCTTCATCTCCATTCTTCCTTCAACAAGTGAAAAACTAATAAAAGCCCCTTTTATTGACGTTAACTACCGTTGAATGTTGTTGGCCTGAACGTCACTCTGATCCCTTCATCAAACCTTCCACGTGCGAGAAATGTCCATACAACCTCTCCTTTCGTAATGGAAGATTCTCCAACAAACCTCAAATCCTTGCGCAACCCCATTTGGTAAATGAAGATTAACGACTGTATATTGAATTTGTGTCTGTGAATGATGAACAAAATGATGAAATGTGAGTGTTGAAATTGTGAGAAAAAGAAAAATCTTTGGGTTTTGATGTGTAGAAGACGGATTTTATCGACACAATTCATGTTCTGTTGATAAACCTTCATTAATTTTGATCTATCGATGAAATTTAAGCATTAGTAAGGGATTTTGATCATAGTAATCTTAATTTTTTTTATACTGCACTTTAAAGAAAAAAGGAATTTGAGATATTATAGATAATGTAATTTTTATATTTAAGGATAATGGATTTTAAGATAATTAAAATGGGAGAAATTTATAAAAAAATGTGCTCTTAATAGATCATAGAAAAAATTTACCTCACAAACATGTGAACAAAAATATTATAAAGGTAGTTATTTGAAAAACAAGTCTTCAAGCAATTAAGGCATATATGAACCTATTTAATATTTGAAAAGCAAGTCTTTAAAAAAAAAAATCGTGACACACATTTAATAATAGGGATGACAAAGGATTCGTGCATATATGTTCAAACCTATTTCAATTTTTATGGAAAGTTTATGTATTGATTGAATATGAACATAGGGATAATTTCTAATTTTTTAAATTAGGATTGGAGAATGTTCATATTCATTCCGTCTATAGTCGTGTGTGTTTTAATTTACTAAAACACAATTAATTTATTAGGTAATTTGACAAACATATTTAATTTTTCTTTGGTCTTTAATTTGGAACTTATTTATAATACATGTCCATGTACATGTCGGTCTTCTAAATCGACATGTATTCGACTCACACATATTTGGTCAGAGATCAAGACAAATCACAGTGTTTGTTATAATAATCCACAAATTAAGCCAAGAAGATCTACAATTAATTATAATAATTCAATATTAACATGTAATTAAGCCATATAACCTAGTTAAGGTTTTATGACCAGTAATATAAATAACATATTCTATAAAATATATTGATTACGTTTATTATTTACCACACCTGATATCATTTGACACTCTTATCTTACACGAGCATCAAAATGTTTTTTTATAAACAAACACAATTCATAAAGATGAATGTTCCTAAAGAAGACAAACATATCTAAAATTAAAAAATTAAAATTTTTTTCAATAAAAACAATCACTTAAAAAAAAGAGTGAGTTGATTTTTATTCACAATTTTTAATTAATAATCAATATTTATGAAAAAAAAATAGTCTAATAATCAAATAACGAAGAATATACTAATAATATTATAAAAAATAAATAACATTATAGAAAAAAAAATCATAAACAAATTAATAAAAAAAGAAAAATACATATAATAAAATGTATATTTAAATTAAAATTAAAATAATTAATAATTTATTTATGATTATCCATGAAATTTTAACATAATCATTTATAATATTTTTTAAACATTTTAAAAAATTACTGAAAGTTTTTTATACTATTTTAATTTTAGTTTGGAAAGAGACGGGAAAGAGAGTTTGGAAGTGTGAAGAAGAATAGGTGAGAGAGTATTGGGACTGAGGATTGAGTCTGATGAGTATATTACACGCAGTGAAACGGTGGCAAAGAAAGCAAGAACGCCCTTCACGCGTGCGGGCCCACACTAATTTTATGCTCTTTCTCTTTCTGCATTCGATGTGGACCCTGCCTCCCACCTTTGCTCCCGTCAATCATACGCCACCCACCTCATTCTCTTCCAAATTTTTCATTCTTATTTCTGATATGTCTGTATCCACTCTAATATTTAAAACACAATAATTTTAACATGTTTAATATACTAAATTTAATATTTTTAAAAACAAAACAAAGGAACAATATAAAAAACACTGAGAATCCAAATTCATGATGTAACATAACACTAATACCTTGCAACATTATTATATATTACTAATAAGTGATACACCAAAACAATTTTTATTTTGTTTTGTTTTTTTTAAAAAACCACATATTAACACAAGGGTTGTCATTAACGTTATTAATAAACTTTTTAAACGACTTAATTAAAATACATTTTAAAAAATTACAATATAATTGAAAATTTTAAAAAATGAAAAGTAATTTAACGAAAAGACCAAATAAGTAATTAAAATTAATAACAAAAGTCAATAAAAAGGTCATAATTTGGTGGGACATGATGCTACTACTCTCTGCTTGTCTTTTAAGCTATGCTGATTTAGACTTTATTACTTTGATTGATTCCATTACCCCAATTAAAGCAATTTACTCTCTCCCTTTCTCTAAGGATCATTAACTTTTCATGGGTGCTCTATAAACTAATCCATTGCTACTATTGGAGCAGGATGTGGAGGATCGATTCAGGATACCATTTATTTTAGTTTGTCTTAGAATGTGGAATGTTCAAGAATCAATTTCCACTTTCATTCATCTCCTTCTTTCTTTTATTCAATTATTTTATACTAATTTAATTTACAAGTTTCGGAAAGAAGGAACCTCATATCTTTGCATATATGGATCATTACCTTTTTTTATTGACTTTGCACATTCATTTTTGCCCAATAACATTGACTTACCGTTCTGCTTTTCTTCACAAAAAAGTAGTGTCACCTTTTTTATCATATAATACAATAAAACAATATTGCCACCCATAAAAGAAAAGTGTGTTTAGATCTGTAATTAGGGGTTGTAAAGCTTGTTATAATTGGCCTCAACCCAGCTGAAAGATGCTTTAAATTTTTGTACAAGAATGGGTTGATTAGGATTGATTGACCATGTTAATCCTATACATAAAAGTGAAAAAATAAATACCTTTTAGCAAGGAAGATTACAGCAAATACAGTTCATAGGAAAACTATTAAAATTCAGAATTTTTTTACTTAATTTTTGTTGATAAAATTAGAATTAGATAAATAAACAGTTTTTATTACTCAGAGCTGTTTTTAACAACAAAAACTCTTTACAAAATTCATCATTAATCCAACTATAGTCAAATTAATGAGAAAATGTTTTGAGAAAAGTTAATTAACCGAGTACTTAGTCTCGTGGACCTAACTGAAAGGTCGGATAGTTTAGTGGGTCTACCAAATATCAGTGGACCTAAATATTATTCACATAGAACAATAATATATGACTAATTGAGTTAACAATCACATAGAAACTTAGCTGCGTGTCCTTGATCTATTTGATAAGATGTAATTAGTGCGCAATATTCATGTTGCAAGGCAATTATCAAAATGTCATACATTAGTTGCAATTACAGACTCAAATTGTTTGGTAAGAACGTGTTGACTAATCCATCTACGATTTTACGCTAAATTTTCAAAATTTGATAAAATTTCTGTGTTTTTCAGAATCTGCAATAATGTATAAATCCGTGTATGTGGGAAACGTAATTAGGTAGTCGTATTAGTTTTGGAGATAAAACATAATCTTATTGTTGTATATGCACAGCTAGTTTCAAACTTTGAATACTATTTTAGGATTACAAACGAGATTCTCCTTTTTCACAAGTCTTAATTACTACAGACCGTAATGTGATTTCAGGTCAAATTGAAATACACAAAATAAGGAACCTGTGTTTAGACTCTGGCATAATTATTTTGACCAAGACAAACCTAAACGTAGAACAACATCGTCGACCACTGTAGATAGAAAAATTAAGATGGTTGACAGAATATTTTGTAATCTTAAAACCAGCCTCTTTTATATAAGCAATAATCATATTATCACTTCATATGTAATAATGGAAATGAAGGAAGGAACCCTTTTCTCTTCTTCCCATGCTTACTGGTGTAGAATACTTTGCGTGCGTATCAGTGCATTAACTACACCATTTTCCCTCAAAGATGATAACCTCAGTTTAACATCATTATTGAACATATTTATAGCATGGATAGGGACAGGTTCTCATAGCCCTGTCATTTTTTTTTAAAACACTTAAGTTATATAATATAATAGTTTAGCTATTTATTTGAAAAATACCATAAACTATGTTAATTTGAAGGTACATTTTATTTGAAAGATGGTAGGACCGAGACTTAGAAGAAGAAAGTGTGAAAATATAAGGTGAAATGAAAATTCATTCGAAATTAAACCTAGCTTTCCGCATGCAGAAAACCCTAATAATGGTGTCTCAGTGATGCGCTTAGACTCCATCAACAACTCTCTAACTCTCCAAATCTTACACAGACATAATTATGGAGTAAAGAAAAAATGATGAATATAAAACTATCTACTATTAATTAATCAATGCATATTTTTCAACCAACCATTCTTCTCTCACCTCTCACATGTACACACTGTTTATATTCCTACAAAACATTCATTCCTAGCTAATTACAATAACTATAAAGAAAAAGTATTGTAATTTATGTACTGCATTTCAACTACCACCATGCTTATGTTTATGTGTATAATAAAGGGCTAATTTCCGTTTTCTTTTTCCATAAAAAAAACAAAAAAGATATATTTTTTACTGTTCATAATAATCTTATTTATTTTGTAACCTTTACTTGATTATATCATGAAATATGTCTGTAATTTCTGAATGGAAAAGAAACTGAAAAATACAGCTGTCTTTGTGACTCACGTGATCTAGGACGATGATACAACCTCAATTTGAGGTGTATAAATACTTGGGATCAGTCTGCATGTCAACATATTTAGTAATTTGTATTTTGATTTTGAAGTAAAAGAGCAAAAAAAAGGAAAAGAATAAAAATAAAACATAGCTTGTTTGTGTGATGTATTTATGGTTGTGGACCATGCATAGACGGTATAAATTATGATGCAGTATGGGCAAAGGGTATATTTGATGCGAAGGAAAGACAGAGCACATTTTTGACAGCGGCAGTGACATACATTAAAATGAAACGAAACGGTATCTGGTTTTGTCTACTGTGCATTCTCCAACGTCCAATAATACTATACAGTTTTACAGCGCACGCGTCGTGTGAGCGAGAGGGTGGATGCCACTTTTTCTTTTTTATTTTATTTGTTTCTCACAAGTCACAACAGAGAGAGAGAGAGTGGGGTTTCCTTTCCAAGTGTTGGAAAGTGCCAAAATGAAGTAGTGCAAGAAAAGCAACAGGCAAAACAGCTAAAGAAGAACAGAAAGCAGAAGGAGAATGATGTGAAAACAAAAAATGTTTCCCTATTCTGTCTGATATTTGGGGTTATTCTCTTATAAGCAACCCCATCTCTCTGTCCCATCCCAACATACCACCACTCGTCCTTTTCCATTCTTTATACAGACACACACACAAAATAAAGAAAAACAACCTTTTCCGTTCACTTCCCATCCCTCTCTTTCTCTCTCTTCTCCCATATATCATCCAATATAATATAATACAATACAACCAACAACTGTCACAGACAAACTTTGAGTACTACCTCTTTTAAGTTTCCACTTTCATTCTCCTTCTTCCTCTCATTCATGTCCAACTCCAACTCATCTCACACCACTCCCATACTTTCTCAGAGCATCTTCTGATTAATGAAACCTCCTCTTTTCTTTTGTTTCTCTCATTCAAACAAATAAACACAATAAATCCTGAAGGGATGATGGCTGTGAGTTCGGCCTGCAAAGATGGGACCAAGGTGGCAATGGACAACGGCAAGTACGTCCGCTATACACCCGAACAGGTGGAAGCACTCGAAAGGCTCTACCATGAATGCCCCAAACCAAGTTCCCTCCGCCGCCAGCAACTCATAAGAGAGTGCCCCATTCTCTCCAACATCGAACCCAAACAGATCAAGGTTTGGTTCCAAAACCGAAGGTAACTTCTTCGCTCCCACCCTATTTTCCTTCTTCTATTCTTTTCCTTCCTCTTATCACCTTCACTTTCAACATTCATCTGCATACATACACTTTGTGTTGAAATTTGAAAGTAATTTTATTTATCAAAAGGGTTGCTTGATTTGTGTAAATCTGACTTTTTTCTTAATCTTCTCTTTGTCTTTCATATCTCCTTTTCTTCCCTTCAACCAATACTTTTGTTTTCTTTGGCAAAGATTTTAAAAATATTGTTGGTAATTTTTCATTTTTCATGACCCACCAACCCAAGTTCCTGTTTTTCTTGTTTCTTCTTGGTCTTGTTTCATGACTCAACAAGGCCTTAAAATTTCGCAGTTAATAATTTCAGATGGGTAATAATTATGGTGTTTTTGTTCCTTGTTGCAGGTGTAGGGAGAAGCAGCGGAAAGAAGCGTCACGGCTGCAAGGTGTGAACAGGAAGCTGACAGCAATGAATAAGTTACTGATGGAGGAAAACGACAGATTGCAGAAGCAGGTGTCACAGCTGGTATATGAAAACAGCTTTTTCCGCCAACAGACTCAGAACGTAATAAAACCATACTATATTCTTTCTTCATCACATACAAATTAAAACGGTGATTCATATTCATATATACTGCAATCATTTCATCCAGGCTACGGTTGCCACGACGGACACGAGCTGTGAGTCGGTGGTGACGAGCGGTCAGCGGCACTTGACGCCCCAGCATCCGCCGAGGGATGCTAGCCCTGCAGGGTGAGTGAATAGTGAACTGTGAAATCGAAAATAAAAACCTGGTTTTTCACATTTCCTGTTGGATCCTATGTTTTATCTGTCAATTGTACTGATGGAATATTATTATTCTCGTGCTTTGCGTTGTCTTTGTCTCTTTTCTGCAGACTTTTGTCCATTGCAGAGGAGACTTTAGCAGAGTTTCTTTCAAAGGCCACTGGAACTGCTGTCGAGTGGGTCCAAATGCCCGGGATGAAGGTTACCGCACTTTCCTTTTCCTCTCAAACTGTGAATTCCATTTCCGTTTACTGAAAAAAGTACATCCACCTTCAATTAACGAAACCAGCTTGTTAATTAAACACACAATCTTCTCAGTCCCTAGTTCCTAGCTCCTATCCTCTACGCACCCAACTGTTTTCTTATTTATTTCGTAATTTGTCAAAGCCTCGTATTAATTTTCACTTGAAGCATCGATTAAACAAATTGATTTTATTAAGAATTTCTAAAAACATACCTTAAATGATCTATTGCTTTTATCTGGTTAATGGGAAAAGTGGATGTAATTTTATTTTTACCATGTTTGAAAGCTCTATTCTAGTGCCGTGCAACATTTAATATTTTGGCCATTTTCTAGTTTGTGGAATATTAGTCTTAACGTTTGTTCTGAATGTTTGTAGCCTGGTCCGGATTCCATTGGAATCGTTGCTATTTCTCACGGTTGCCCTGGAGTGGCCGCACGTGCCTGCGGCCTTGTGGGTCTAGAACCTGCCAGGGTGAGTTCCTTCCTCTTTCTTAGAGGACTAATCCTATGGAATTATGTGGGGATGCATTGGTTGAAAATAATACTGAAAATGTTGTGCGCAGGTTGCCGAAATCCTCAAAGATAGGCTCTCATGGTTTCGTGATTGCCGAACCGTGGACGTTCTAAATGTCATGTCCACTGGAAATGGTGGAACCATTGAGCTACTTTACATGCAGGTACTATAACCTATAGTTAACAATATAATCTGCCTCTCTCAGAATTAGTATACTTGCAATAAGCTTTAGTAAATGCAAATTTCAACATATGCCATTTTGTTCAGTTGTATGCGCCAACAACTTTAGCACCTGGTCGCGACTTCTGGTTGCTGCGCTACACATCACTTTTGGAGGATGGTAGTCTAGTGGTATGTAACTTACGGTTCTTTGTTATTTTATGAAAGTTCTAAACTTTTCATTCTCCTCCCCGGCCTAACTCTGACGCTCATGTAATTTGAACAATGTTAGGTCTGTGAAAGATCACTCAACAATACTCAGAATGGTCCTGCTATGCCTCCGGTGCAGCATTTTGTTAGAGCTGACATGCTGCCAAGTGGGTATCTGATAAGACCTTGCGAAGGAGGGGGGTCCATCATCCATATTGTTGATCATATGGTTCTAGAGGTTTGTCAAATAAACACCTTTATGAAGTGACGTGAAATCTTCCTTCTTACTAGTTTGATAAATTATAATGACTTTCTGCCTCAGCCATGGAGTGTTCCTGAAGTTTTGCGCCCACTTTATGAGTCATCAATGTTGCTAGCTCAGAGGACTACTATGGCGGTAAGTCGTTTGTTTCTGCCTAATAGCTTTCTCTGCACACTTTAAACGATCTGGAATCATAAATTTGTTGCTTGCATAAGCCTTTTTATTTTCACCTGTTAAGGACTGTTGTAATTGTAATTGTAATTGTCATTCAGGCCTTACGTCATTTGAGGCAGATTTCTCAAGAGGTTTCTCAGCCAAGTGTAACAGGATGGGGAAGAAGGCCTGCAGCTTTACGTGCACTGAGTCAGAGATTGAGCAAGTTTGTGTCGCTAATTGTCCTTTGCTTGATATAATCGATTAGTTATGGTATCTAACTTTAAACTTTCTTTTTTCGCAGGGGCTTTAATGAAGCTGTCAATGGCTTTGCCGATGATGGCTGGTCCATGTTAGAAAGTGATGGCATAGATGATGTCACCCTTCTAGTGAATTCCTCACCTAGCAAGATGATGGGAGCTAACCTTGGCTATAACAACAATGGATTTCCTTCTATGAGCAGTTCCGTGCTATGTGCCAAAGCATCCATGTTGCTACAGGTAGTATACACTCAATAACTCAAGCAACATAAATTGATTCTTTACTTTCCAATTTCCACATTACTTTATTGTATTTTGTTGTCTCATACTCTCTCTGTCCTTGTAGAATGTTCCTCCAGCAATTCTTCTTAGATTCTTGAGGGAGCACAGGTCAGAATGGGCAGACAGCAGCATTGATGCCTACTCAGCTGCTGCCATTAAAGCCGGTCCCTGTAGCTTGCCAGGGGCCCGACCAGGAGGAGGTTTTGGGGGTCAGGTTATTCTTCCGCTAGCTCACACAATCGAGCATGAAGAGGCAAGTTATTTGCTTCTAATTTAGTATTTTCCTGCATTGAATATAGTGTTTATTATTTAGCATTTTTTTTTCTTTCAAAAAGAAAATCAAATGGAAAACACATACTTCTTTTGCCTTTGGATTTTGCATTAACATTCTTGTAGTTTTCTATAAGTGTGTACTGGTTCCTTGCTGACCCTTGATCTCTATAACAGTTCATGGAGGTTATTAAGCTTGAAAACATGGGCTACTATAGGGACGACATGACTATACCTGGTGATGTTTTCCTCTTGCAAGTAAGTACTTGTTTTACAGTACCATTTTCTTCGGCACACATCTTTCCATGTACTACCTCAATGCAATCCCGAATTGAGAGCAAAAAGGAAAGCTTTTAAAATTTTTCACTTCAAAAATAAATTCGCTTAAGTTGGTAAATTTTTCACTCATTTGCTACCTAATCAGCCATGGTTTCCACTCTTTGCACACCTGTTGGATTATTTCAGAATAAGGATGCATGAATGAAAACGAGTTCATTTTTATTACAATTATATCTGCATATAGTTTAGTTTAGAAGGTTATTTCCAAACTCCAGAACAAGGCTAACAGACCTTAGTGTCGCAAATGTTCACAGCTTTGCAGTGGAGTGGACGAGCATGCAGTTGGCACCAGCGCAGAACTTGTTTTTGCTCCAATAGATGCGTCTTTTTCTGATGATGCACCCATTTTACCTTCTGGGTTTCGCATTATACCTCTTGATTCTAGCTCAGTAAGTGTATTTTGCTTATACAAGAATTGTGTTGAGTTAGGATACTGGATTCTAGCTCAGTAAGTGTATTATGTGTGATATGTTGCAGGATGCTGCTAGTCCAAACCGGACACTTGATCTGGCTTCTGCACTTGAGGTTGGAACCACGGCAAACAAAGCAGCTGGTGATAACTCAGGTCATTCTGGGAGCACAAAATCTGTGATGACAATAGCATTCCAGTTTGCATTTGAAGTTCACCTTCAAGAGAGCATAGCAACCATGGCCAGACAGTATGTTCGTAGTATCATTGCCTCTGTTCAGAGGGTTTCATTAGCACTTTCTCCTTCCCGTTTTGGTTCTCACAATGCATTTCACTTACCACCTGGCACTCCTGAGGCTCAAACACTTGCTCGATGGATCTCTAACAGCTATAGGTGAGTCATTTAAAACCTAGACTGTTGCTCAAGTTTCGAGAATTACGAAGGAAAGAAGCATGGCCTACAATAGCCTGACACGTGCTACTATGATTGTTTGCATGGCAGGTTCTATCTAGGGGTAGAACTTCTTAAATGTGAAGGCAGTGAATCCATTCTGAAGTCTCTTTGGCATCACTCAGATGCAGTTTTGTGCTGCTCTTTAAAGGTAATATCTTTTAGTAAATTTCTTATTCTGCATTGTTAATTTTATGACAGTATAAGTTAACATACATGATTTTTCCAGGCATTACCCGTTTTTACGTTTGCAAATCAAGCTGGACTTGACATGCTTGAAACAACTTTGGTTGCACTTCAAGACATAACCCTGGAAAAGATTTTTGATGACAATGGAAAGAAAACCCTGTGCAGCGAGTTCCCCCAGATAATGCAGCAGGTAAAATGTTTTCTGCAAGACCAAATAAAATCATTTGATTATATGTTTATGTTTATAACATTTTAGCATGATTGTTATTTGTTGCAGGGTTTCATGTGTATTCAAGGTGGAATCTGTTTGTCGAGCATGGGTAGACCAGTGTCCTATGAGAGAGCAGTTGCATGGAAAGTATTAAACGAAGAAGAATCTGCTCATTGCATCTGTTTTATGTTCATCAATTGGTCTTTTGTCTGATAGATTAAACACTGTAGGATGTAGGAAAGAAAAGTAGAGAACAAGAGTACCTTAACTTTACCGAATCCCTAGAATGCTTTAAACTTCAACATCTATCTATGCTCCCATTTCCTTCTTTTTTTAATTATTTCTCCTTCTTTTTCTTTTATTCTTCTTTAATATTCCTGCATATAGCTTTCATTCTTTAATTTCTGTCGCTTAACCATTATTAAAATTACATTGTTAATTTAGATTGTGACCATGTTAAAACACCTTGAGTTCTAAAAAATTATATAAATTAAAGCATGTGAATAATTTTTTGACAAATATAAGAGCCGAAAAATAAATGGAAAATCTATATGTAAGTTGAATTTGAAAATAAACTTTTCATATAAACAAATTGAAATAAAAAGTGTGCAATATGGACTAACCAGCTAATGTAGTAAAAAAAGGTAATAGTAGTGGGAAAATGTATAATAACTACAAATGAAACATTTTCTCATCATAAAATATAATTTGAAATTTTACTGATGTACAAACGAAAAAAAATTTCAATAACATGAACTTTAAATTATTATATTGATTTACATTAATATAATCAACCTTGGGACTGAAAAATTTAATATAATCAACATAGACTCACCTAATTATTTATGGTTGATACATCTTTCGTTTAATTCGCTCCAACCTTAATCTAAGTGCAATAATAATTTGTTTTAATACGCAAGCTACATAATTTTGATTTATTTTAAAGGTTTCATTTATTGCACACCAGTTTTATTGGGCCTACCAACCCAATAGGAGAGGACTATTGTTTTCTACCACTTATCAAATTTTTTCTGATAATGATATTTTAATAACATTTTTTTACAATATTTTAATATTATTTATGTTTGATTTTATGATTAGTCTAAAATTATTTCACAATCAATAATAATAATGATAAATATAAACATAGACCAATCACAAAATGACACATAGATAATGTTAAAATATTGTCAAAGTATCATTATTTTTTTTTTCTTACATCCTATTACTTTCAGAATTTAATTTTCGAAATACAATGAACACTTCTGGAAATTCTTTTCCGAAAAGCAATCACTCCTCAGTCATATAGACAAAATTTTCTTATAGTTATTTTTTATGGATAAGACAGAAATCTGACAGGATGTAGGATGCAATACCCAGAGTAGGATTGTTTCGTATCTCCAAATATTTCATCTTGTACTTCTAACTTTTAAAAAGAATTTCAAATATTACATTTTCCTTCAACAAATTTTGAAATATGTTGAAAGATTTTTCTTCAACAAACTCCAAAATTCATTAAAACTTTTAAAAAATTCTTTAACATATTTTGAAATTCATTGAAACTTTAAAAAAAAATTCAAAAATTTTTAAAATTTGTTCCTTCAACAAATTTTAGAATCGGTTGAAACATAAAAAATGGAGTATAAAGTATTTTAAATTGCAAAGGATAATTTTAGAATTTAAAAAAACTTGGAGGTGTAAGATAAAATAGTTAGAGGGAAAAAAACAACCCTATAAGAGAGAAGAGGAAAATCTATGCAAGCATCAAAACCCAAAAAACAAATGTATCACTAGACATTATTTCCTGCACTACCATGTTTTCTCGTTGCACCTCCACAGATGCATTACAATGACAATTTTATCCTTATTGCTGTGTGAGAGCCACCGATAGAACCACTCAACCATCATTCAAAAGCGTTGTCAAACATTTGAAATTATACAATTGAGAATGTATTGTAAAATTTGTATTTTAAATTACGTAATTCGAAATATTAATTTTACATTCTACCTTGTTTAATTTAAAATACAAAAATATAACATTTTTCCGTTCTTGATTCTATAATTTAGAAGATTTAAGGATCGCACGGTTCAAAACTTAAATTGAAAAGAAGAACACCTTTTTTTTATATATATATTTATTTTATTGAGGTATAATTGATATTTTGGACTATGGGTGCCACAATAAAACATAGAGGTGCTGGAAGCAATGACCTGTATAAGTCACTTGGTGTGTACATTCCTAAACTTAATACTTATGTACAAGTTTACAATTTTGGTGATGTTGTTTATTTAAGGTTAAAACTATTTAGGCGTCCCTATTTTCATAAGGTATTTTCAATTTGGTTTCCTTTTTTTAAATTTTTCCAATTGAGTCTTTATAAGTGCTAATTTCAAACAAATTAGCCCCTGTCGTTAAAAATCGTTAACGGTGTTAAAATTGTGCAGAGGTGGGTAGACGACGTAGTTAAAATTCTCCTTTTGAGGTGTTCAAATTGTGTTCAAAATTTTCCCATTCTCCTATGCACAATTTTAAGACTTTAAAAGGAGAATTTTAACACGTCATCTACTCACCTCTGCACAATTTTAATACTGTTAACAATTTTTAACGGCAGGGGCTAATTTGTTTCAAATTAACACTTATAAGGACTCAATTGGGAAGGTTTTAAAGAAGGACACCAAATTGGAAATACCTTACGAAAATAGAGACGCCTAAATGGTTTTAACGTTTATTTAATTTCAACATGATTTAACTACGTCTTGATAATATACGACAGACAACTAGATAAATTTTGATTTATTGATATAACAGGTAAATTTTAACATGATGAGGACTGAATCATTTATTTAATTCTACTCTGTAGTAAATTATTTTATGAAAAATAATATAATATACATGTTTACAAATATTTTTTATTAAGTGAAAAATATTTTAATATATTGTCATTAAAAGATTATTAGATGTTAAACTCAGTTGAAACGACACGACGCTCACTAAATCATTCAGGTGGAAATCTCTTGAATTAACTATTTCATCATATCAAGTTAAATTAAGAAGTAAGAATGCTTAAAAGTTAAATTAAATTGGTTTATAAAATATTTTCAACCAATCCAAACAAATTTAGTCAAACAAATAAATCTGTGAGTATAAATGTTAAGATTATATTTTCTTTATCCAATTTAGTGCATATTTAATATTTTAAAATTGAAAAACTTAATACATTTTGATACTCTTAGTTTAACGTGCGAGAAACATTAGTTTTAAAGTTTTAATTATTTAATTTTGGCCCATAATTTTAAAACTAACAGTTTTCTAGTCTAAAGTTTCAGCTTCTTAATTTTAATCCATATATTTAGAAAATAGACAATTTTAGTTTTACGCTTAATTACTATCCAATACTAACGTGATGATGAAACAATCCTATTAACTTGTTTTAAATTTGATAATTGTAATTTAATCAAATATACTAGTCGATATATTCATATTATAATATATTAGTAAAAACATACGTGTGAAAGCATATGTATTTATTTTTTATGATAATAAAAAGTATTATTGTTGTTATCATAATTATAAAATTAAATATAAATAATTTTTATAATATAATTATAAATAGTTTTGATTAATTTTGTAAGTAGTATTATAATTAAGGAAATATTTAAATTAAAAATAATCAAATAAAAAATATTGAAATTTAAAAAAAACAACAGATAAATTAATAAAATAATTATTTTAATTTAAGAAACTTATATTCAAAGAGTAAAATTGAAAAACAAATATAGACTAAGATGAATCTTCTTATAACTAGAACTTTTCCTTTTGTGTTACCAGCTTACGTGATTTTTTGTTATTAATGGTTAATGAGTATGAAAATCTACTTAATTGAATTCTGGATGATATTAATATATTTTCTCAAAAGATTGTAAAAAAGTTTTACTCTTTTAGTATGTTATGTGTGGATTGGAGAAATCATAGTTTAATTGGATGAGTTCTCACCAACTAAAGTTTTTGTTCTTTAGAAGTTGTATAACCCATTATCTATTAATTTATAAATTAAAAAGATTAGTAGTTTTATGCCCAATGTGTTCTTTATGTGGTAATAATGTTGATTCTTTTCTTCATTTATTCTTTTGTTATTCTATTGATATACATTTGTGGATATTGTGGAAGGAAGTTTTTCAGGATTTACTATTTTCTTCTTTGAATTTGCATTTATAGTTTTCTTATTTGGATTTGATTGTTTAGTACATAAAATCTCTTTGTAACCTTTTGCTTAAAGTGATCGTCTCCAACTATTTGGATGATAAGAGGATGAAATATCATAGTAGATTTCAGGCTTATATTACAATTTCTTATGCTATTTTTCAAATTAAGGGTTAGTGCGTATGGTTGAAAATAAATTTAAGAAACATAAGAATATTATCGCTAATTTTTTGGTGTTGAAGTTTTTCAATATTCAAACTAGAGAAGATATGATAGGTTCATTTACGGACATGATATGACAAGTTTCATATGTCAATTGGTTTAAGGTGAATACTCATGGTGCAACTAGAAATGACTTATATATTTGAGTAGGATTGGAGAAAAGTTGGAGAGAGATTTTTTTTTAGCGTGTCTTAAAATCTTAAAGGAAAATGATGTCAATGTTTTTATTTTTGTAAATATATATTTTTGTAAGTATATGCATTTTAAATTTACTCATATAAATAAATATAAATAATTTAATATTTTACCTACATGCATTAATTTAGATATTTTTTTATAATAAATATAATTTGTTTATTTTTGGTTTAATTTTTTATCATGAGTTTGGTGTAACTCTCGATGCTTTGTATTTTTTTATTTATATTAAATTTTTATGTAATAAAAAAATAATTAATGAATTCTAAAGTATCATCATAATCTAGATGTCAAAGTTCACAATAAAGTCTACCATAACTTTATTTTGAAAAAAAAAGTCTCATTTATATATAAATATATTGAGCTCTTAAGTGATATAAAAGAAATTTTAAATGCATAAGATATAATGCTCCAATAATACTAAAATGATAATGTCATCGGCTAAAAGGCAGTTGCATAATTTTATATGTACACAAACTCATATACTATCGAGATAATGTATAATTTTTTTTTTTATAACAATTTATTTTATTTTATTTTCTTAAACAGAAAAGTTTTCGAATATACTTTTCAATTATTAATATCTGGTATAGTAAATAGGATGATATATTACTTAGGAAAATAATGTTTTGACACCAACTTTTTATCTTTTCCCACTGGATCACCATCATTATTTATTTTGCCCATTTCTGTCCATTAGACTACTTTTATTAGCGGATAGTGAGGAAAGAGAGAGCTTCTTATTAAAATAAATATAATTAAGTATATATATATATATATATATATATATATATATATATATATATATATATATATATATATATATATATATGATAATAAGTTATTTTATTTTAATATTAATTATTATTACGATCGGTCATTTTGATTTACATATTTTGTATATAATATTTATATTATTATTATTATTATTATTATTTTATTTATACTTTTTAAGTTATTTATATACTTCGACACAAAATCATATATATAAGCCATTCATTATTTATTATCTAATCACTATTAATACTTTTTATTTATTTATTTTTTAAAAAGGATTTCCTACTTTTCACAAGTGATATAAAGCGTTTCCCAGTTTGATATGCTTTTATGTAAATGATTAAAAGTTGAATGATTATAAATGATAAAAATTCAAGCACTTCTGTCATATCCCAATTTGACGAGGTATTATTTCCATTCCTAAAAAAGCTACTGTGTCCTTATCCAGCATTTTCCTCGGATTTTTCCAGAGTTGATTTATGGCTACTTTCAACCTAAAATTATTATTACTATTATTATTTTGTCTCATTTAACATTTTGATTTCCTCTGTGAAACTTTTAAAATCGTAATTGTATTTCTGACATGAATATTTTCTATGTAACATGGTTTGTTTCATAGTCCATTGTTAGGACATAATTTTCTCTCCTTCCGTTTCAAAGCTTTGTTTCTGAAAGATGGTGTATAAAGTTAAGCTTTTGAAAAACAATACTTGATTGTTTTTCTAAAGTTGTTCCTCCACAGTTGGGCAGCATATAACGAAACCTAATCCTAAGATCAGGTTAGGATAACATGTAATGTATAAGAAAATGCATTGATTTGTGTTTTACTTTACCATAGTTACTGTAAATTGAAAAGGAAATCGACCCCATAGTTCACTCAAAGTGTCTTTCGTTTTTCCAAGTGGTAGGAGTTGATGTGATCTTTGACCCAGCACACTAACGAATTAGAGACAAACCAAGGTCTTATTGAATAAAGTTGAAATTACAGACAAAAGTAAAGTATCTTTTAGATTCATTTGACTAGATTTGAACAAAACAAGATCTGTGTAACCATTCCATTTGCTACATCGGATTAAGCGAAAGTCACAATAATTGGCGTATCAGTATGCATTTTCAGCCAAGCACGACTGCTGCTACATGCTCAAAGTCAATGTGTAAATATTTCAATGGTCATTTATTTTATCACTGTAGTTTTAATTCTAACTCCAATGTGTAAATTCAAACTTGTTATATAAATATAGCAGCATTTTCAAATTAGATGTTCTGATATTGTTTAACTATATACCTCACTACAGTAGCTATGTATCCTTTTTCCTGTAGCGTAACATGCTTGGTTTCACGCTCAAGAATGAGCATACTTTTGTAATGCATGGGACAATATATAGCACTAGGTAACCCCTTTTCTCCACTTTGAAGTCCATGAATTGTGTGAAGTGGGTGGGTGTGTGCAATATCCGATGGGTTGCACGTGGAGCCAATATTATTATTGAGAACATTAAAGTCTGAAAACAAAAGCCAGCTGTCTTTTATCAAAGAAGCATTCATGAAAATTGTGTTTGTTGTGTTGTGATCTACAAAGTAAGAAAAAAAGAGAAAAATTCCAAGACATTAACAATTCAAACACTTGCTACTACCAAAGAAGAAGACTTTACCAAAAAAAATTCAGAGGAAAAGGGGCTTTTTTGACTTGAAAGAATGAAGCCAAACAACCTTTTGCATGGTCTCCGAGGGCTATAATTGAAATCTTGGGGGGCTTTTGAGAAAAACAAACATTGCAGCAGATCATATCCATGCCAGCCACACTTAGCTGCTTTGTCCCTCATAATAATGTCAGCTAGTTTTATATTTTTATGCTTAAACTCATCTTTACTCATGGAATCTTCTAACTGTGGAAACCCTTCAAGAGTTCTGATTCAACAAAAGGGAAAAAGGATTCTTGCATAACAATCATTACTTAGAGGCCATACCATGAGATTTTTTTTTTCAAAAACAAAAAAATAAGGCAAAATTCATTAAAAAAATGAAACTCTCACCACTATCATCATAACATGGAAGGAAGGTGGGTCACAAGAAAGTTTGTGGTCTGGCCTGGTTGGGATGATCCCCAATGTACCACCTTTACCTACTAAGTGGAATGCATTTATAATGCTTAATCTCACTAACCCTAATTAAGATAAGGATTACTCTGGAGCCCATGTATGCATATTTCAACTTATTATACCATGAGAAAGAAGAAATCTTAAGAAATATGTATTTGGTCCAGGGTACATAATTATGAGATAAAATCTTCTTTCCCCTATTTCCTGTTCTCTGTACACCAGTGGAATTTTCACTTTTGGGAAATATAAGAGATGATTAATTTGGATAATTAATCAAATGATGGACCTAGCATGCGTTGATATACATGCAACAAAGTGAGAGACAATTAGCAGAAAATTAGACGAGTTGTTTGAGTATGATTTAAGTTTGTTATGTATGAAAGGAGACCAGTGATTAATTATGAATGTAGAGAGCCATCATAGATTCAAACATGCATCATCATCATCAAGAGAACAAAGAAAGGGGTGTCGTCTCCCAGAAGCCAAAAATCTAATCGATGTCTTTTATCAGTCCTATAATCATAACTTGGCGAAAGGTCATTTACAGTATACATGCATTCAAACCTAAAAAGAAAAAATGCGTCGCCTTATCATTGTATTTAATATCAAAAGTTTCTGTTCAATGTCTGTGTCTGCTGGTTAGATTTTGTGATTGTATTATTATGACAATCACAACGTTCAGTGTGACTGAATCATTAGGTCGCAGCAATACCATATGCAGCACATGTTTTAGAATAAACCGTTTTCTAAATTTAGATTTATGTCTCACGTAAGTTAATATAAACAGTGTGTATTTAGTACGTAAAGAACTACCATTTTTTGAGACATAGGTGTATCGAAATGTTCATTGACTTGTTTGTTTCGCTGTGATACCGAGTTTCTACATATATGGTGCACTTGTTTTGTTTAGTTTTTCGGCTCTATATTCTGTAGTAAAATTTTGTATAGAGTGTCTGGCAACAGGACAAAAGATATCATGAAACCTGTATTGAACAAATAAATGGTGGTCCCAGAAAATGAGTGTAATTGGTGTAAAGATGAAAGGAGCATTCACTTTTCTGTGTCTTTTCTTCCATTTTTTCCCTTTTTTTTTTCAAATGACATTTTAACACCAATTTTTTTGACATTATTTTAAATTTTAATTTGAAATCGTCTAATCACATTTGTTTGAAATGTGTACAATATTAAAATGATGTTAAAATATCATTTTCCTTTTTTAAATTAAGATCTAACTTTTTTTTCTAACACAAAATCACTTTCATAAAATATAACTAAATTTTACTACTTTCATTTTACTTAATAATAATATTATTAGTATATTTAATTAACCAAATTTCTTAGTTAGCATGAAACTTAATCAATTCTATTTATAATTGTTTTAAATGAAGACACAAATAATATATCACCAGTAAATTATAATTCTGTTATAGTAAAAAATTAATAACTTTAACAACATTATACTTTAGTGATGTACTTAAAGTGGACATTATGTGGAAAGTTGTTAAGGTTAGAGATGACATTATTAATCATAACACATAATCAAATCTACACTTTAGAAAAATAAGACTGAATAGGTATGTTTATAGTTACATAACAAAATTGAAAAATTACTACCTCAAGTCAAATTGTGAAAACTAAGTTAATTTAACGCAAAAAATGTTATATTTAAATCAAATAAAACCGAAATAAGATTTTTTTTTTGTTTCAAATCCATTTAGAAAAAACATAAACAACTGACCTTAATTTTCTTCCTCTTATTCAGGTCATGGGTACAGATCGTCAAGGTTTGAAATCTTTCCATGTGGTTCTTTCTGTGCATTTGACCTAAAAAAAACAGAAAGAAATTCAACATTCAACCCTTAACAAATGAAATGACCAGTGTGAACAAATTAAAAATTAAATAACATAGACTAGAGGTCACAAATTTCCAACAAGAGGGATAAACACGAAACTACAATAGTTTAAACGATGAAATTGAGTCAATTTCCATAAAATGTTTTTTCTAGTTTTATACCAGAATTTTGATTTTGACTTTAATAATTGTCTTTAACAAAAATTATTTGTGTTTAAAAAAATCATTTTGGAAACAAATATAATACAATAAACTGATTATATATATATATATATATATATATATATATATATATATATATATATGTATGTATGTATACGTATATATATTTTCAATTTAACTGTTAGGTTTTTTTATAGATGAAGTATATTATATACAATTGTCTTAAATATTAAAAAAAATTATAATGGATATTCTATTTAATTAGATTTATGATAATTTATTATGTTTATTTTTATCTTTTATGATTATTTTTTAAATAATTAAGAGTTTATTAAATAATTTTAAAAAGAGAAACATTTGGATTTTACTTTTAAAAATATCATAAAATTGAAGAATATATTATTATTATTTATAATTCATTTATGTACATTTTTCGTCAAATTCATCTAGTGTCTCCACACAAGTTATACTAATTTGTCTAATGAGAATGTTGGATTTGTGCAAAATTAAGTATTTAAACATGATTTCATGATATAATGTTCTATTTTCTTATTTATATGGACTTAGACTACTTCCAACATAATATAGGAATAAAACTTTTTTCATTGTAATAGTAAGAACTTAATGTATGATTTCCGTTGTTGATGATCCAAAGAATTGAACTTTGATGAATTATTATAAGTTTAAAGTCTTTAGGAGTACGATTTAATTATATTTGTGAGTTATTTTTAACATGAAATTGAAATTGAGATATTTATGAATGTATATGAATAAAATGAATGAAATTTATCTTTGTAAATAATGTTAAATTTCTGTTGCACATCAAAATTTTAATAAAAATATATTAAAAAAATTCTTAATATTTTTGTGAACTTTGTTGATTAATTGAGTTGCGGGAATTGTCCAAATATTAAAGTCTCAAGAAAAAATATATTTAAATTTTACACTTTATTATCACTAGAATTTGATTCAATTGCTAATATTGTAAGAATTTACTAAGAATTTACTAGAGACTTAAATAAAAAACAAAATTATTCTTCAGTATATATGTATGATTAAACGATTAGTAATATTAAAGGATCAAAGCATTTAAGTCAAATATCATAATATTAAGATTGCAAAATAAAGTTATATATTCTTTTAGAGTTGTCAAAACGGGTAACCCGGTCCGATCTGTCCCAGTTCACCACGGGTTGATCACTTAGTGAGTGAATCCAACCCAGTTCATTTATTAGCGAGTCAGAAAAATTCGAACTCAGCCCGACCCATCACGGTTGGTGGGTAAACGTTGGTTTTTTTTTTAAAGGGTTAAATATGTTTTTAGTCCCTATACTTTGGGACAATTTTGGTTTTAGTCCCTCCTTCAAACTAAGGTACAATTTAGTCCTTCAACTTTAGAAAACTCTGGATTTAGTCCTTTTTACCAAATTTTGTTAACTTTATTTGTTGTTTCAAGCACGTTTCATTATAGCATTTGGATTGTTTACACTATTTGACACATTTTTGCTTCAATGTTAACTGAGAAACGCGTTTGAAACAGCAAATAAAGTTAAAAATATTTAGTAAAAAGGACTAAAACCAGAATTTTCTAAAGTTGAAGGACTAAATTGTACCTTAGTTTGAAAGAGGGACTAAAACCAAAATCATCCCAAAGTATAGGGACTAAAAACATATTTAACCCTTTTTTAAATAAAAAAATTTTCACACTTTCTATAATTCAGATTTTACTCCCAAATTTCACTCCCAACAGGTGTCTAATAAATTTTGGTGGGTTGGTGGGACCCGACCCATCACGGGTTCAACCTGCATGAACCGAATTTAAATGAGCCAGGGTGAAATCTGACCCGCATAAAAAACATTCAATTTTTTCAAACCCAACCCGGTCCGAACCCGTGATGGCCGGATTGACCCGCAAGTTATGACCCATTTTGACAACTTTAATTATTTTAAGTGCTTTATGTAATAATTTAAACAAACTTATGATATTAACTATTTATATATACGCAATAAAAATATCATATACAATATATATTCAATATATAGTATGATACTTGTTTCTCTCATTGTTTTGCATTAACAATCTTCTCATTTCTTCTCTTTGACATATATAAGAAATCAGATTACCCATATAACGTATTTGCTAGCTATGAATAAAAAGGAATATATAAAACATTATATTTTACTTCATAGTAAAATATCACATTAATTAAATATAGCCTATAGATTTAAAATATATAACTGGATCTAAATATCATTTTATAAATTGATTTTATAGAATTAAACTAAATTTAAAATTTACTTATTAAAATAAAATTATCAAGATCAAACTAAAAATAAATCAAATTATAATATATAAGTAATTATAAATTTTAATTTTTAAATTAATTTTATAAAATTAATTTAGATTTAAAGTTTATTTCTTTTAAAAAATTATAAATATATAATTTCTAAATATAAATATAACTTTTACTTGATCCATCCCAGGTTATAAGAATCTGATTCAGCATTGAACTAATAAAAGTATCGTTTAAAGGATTAGTGGTCCAATCATAACTAAATTTAAACTAATAATTAAATACTTTATAAACATAAAAAAATCTGTTATCGTAGTTTTATAGCATTAAAAATTAAATTAAAATATCATTTTATAATTTCTTAACATTAAAGTATTCATAAAATATCACATTAAATATACGCTTCAGCTTATGGTTTAACAAAATAAAATAACTTGTATTAGAAATAAGATGCTCAGGTCTAAATAAAACAAACTTAATTCATATTAAGAATCAAGACATAACAATTGTAAATGAATATAAATGATTAATATACGTTTTTTAAGAAGAAAAATATATGGTAAGATACTTTATTCTTTCATATTTTTAAATTAATTTTTAAAACAATTTTGAAGTTCCTTACCGAATTTAAAGTTTTATGAACCGGTTTTACTGTTTTAGAGATTTATAGCTTTGTTGAGAAATAATTATATAATTTTTCACATGGGTTTATAAAAGCTTTACAGAAAATTAAAATTTATAAGAAATTCAACAAATTAGTATATAAATAATAAGTTTATTATAATTTATAAAAACCTACTCTAAACCTATATTTATGATGCAAACCAGGTGGTAAACAGTTCATGGGGTTAACAAGAAGTGGAAGAATAAAAGAGAGATCCAGCTGTTGGGAAATATACAAAGATGTTGCATTGCTTTCATATGATTAATTTATTAATCACATTCAATTTATTTACATTTACTTTTACTTTTACACTCATCAGCACTATGTCAAGCATGCCCTTATAATATCAACCAAACATTTCCCTAGCAATCCCTTCTTCAACAACTTCTGCTAAACTACAAACCTTCGACAAATTAAGGATTAAAACAAAAAAAAAAAAAAGGCAAAAAGTGAAAACTCAAACAAGACTACATAAAATCTATAACCATAGGTCAGAGGAATGCTCATGAAAGTTGAGTTGTCATGTTTTCAGCGCTGAAACTCAACAAAAACTAGTTCTCTGAAAACTCTCTAGGGCTTTCACTACATCTCTTGCGCATGGCCTTGCAGTCGGATCGGTTGTGGTACAGTGCAGCGCTAGATTCATCATCTCAACCATGTCCTTCTCATACCTCAATGCATCTCCACCTTTCATCACAGGATCAATCCACGTGTCAACATGACAATCAGAGTAGCAATATCGGGCCCACTCCACAATACTCTTGTGCATGCCATTTCCTGCTTCTATGTCTATGCCGCTCCTTCCCGTCAATAGTTCGATCAGCATAACTCCCAACCCATATATCTCACTCTTCTCTGTCACATTTTTCCTTTCTCTTGCCTCTGAAAATGTAGAATCAAGTATCATCACTCACACAATCCGACACCAAACATTAACTTATGACATAACATACGACGTTGTGGATTATTATCATGAAACTCTATATTCCTATATAATATGAATGTATGTAAAATAGTGATTTAGTATAGTACCTTGGGTAAGGTATGTCGAAGAAGTGATACCCTTGACATCCAAACATGTCATTATGGGAGGGGTGACCTTAAGGCGAGGGACACCTTTCATGTCGACCCTAACTGTCTCCCTTGCAACCTCTCCCACCAAAACCATGGATGAAGCGTGAGAATGCAGGAATTTAATCGCTTTTGCAACGCCAACAGCAATCTTGCAACGCTGTTTCCAACTCAAACTGTTCACAATCTCGCTTAGTTTCTTACCCTCCCCGTGTTCGTACACCAAGTATCCTCTCTTCCCACACCTACACGTCCCAACAAGATTGAAGATATTGGGGTGACGAACCTTTCCACCCTTCACTGTTTCTTCCCACATACTCGTCGAAAGAGAATTCAACTCACTGATTTCCATCACCGTGAACTGCATGCCGTTCTCCATGCACTTCCCTTCGTAGGAAACCCAGTTCCTTCCTTTGGACACAACTCTTCCCTCTTTAACCGTAGAGAAAACGTTATCTACCTTCATCAACCTCGCTGCTTTGGCACAAAAGAACTGCACTTCCCAGGTTCCGTCTTGGTTTTCCACTTTTCGCACTTCCGAGAAGCTCTTTCTCTTAACATAAAAGACGAGTAAAGAAGCTGCTGCGAACGCAACCAGTGTTAGTAGAAAACACAGCATGATGAAGAGCCAAGTTGGGTTCTGGTTATTGCTTTTGCACAGTGGCAACCCGCTTGAAGAGTCATCATCACGGTCACAAAGGTTGTTGCCGGTGACTGCACTGGCGTTGATGGCGAGGAAAGCACCGGTAGAAGGTAAACTTCCACGAAAATGGTTGTGTGAAATGTTGATCTGAACGAGAGACTCGGTGCTTCCCAAATCCTGCGGAATCTCGCCGGAGAATTGGTTTTCTGACAGGTCAAGGAGGCCGAGAACCGGCATCTCCGAGAATTTCATCGGTATTTCACCACTGAGCTGGTTGTGACTCAAATCTAAGGCCACAAGCTTCTTGCACGAGCAAATTTCTTCTGGAATGTTACCAAAGAGTTTGTTATAGCTGAGCTTCAATTCCACCAGCTCTGATAGGCTTTTATAATCTAGATGAATAGAACCTGATAATTGGTTGTTTGATAAGTCCAGGTCCTCCAGAATTTGTGTCCCGAAAGAGGTAGGAAGTTCTCCTGAGAAGTTGTTGTTGGCCAAACTGAGCATTTGAAGCGACGGCATGTTCCATTTTCTGTCATTGATCCTTCCAGAAAGTTGGTTTCCAGAGATATCCAAGAAGTATACCTGAGGCAGTGTGGTTAATTCCGGTGGTAATTTCCCCGAGAACTTGTTGTTTTGTAGTCTCACTCGGCGAAGGCTTCTGCAAGAGGTTAAGCTCTTTGGGATTTCTCCTTCGAAATAGTTGGAGAAGAGGATCAGC
This sequence comes from Vigna radiata var. radiata, assembly GCF_000741045.1. Lineage (NCBI taxonomy): Eukaryota > Viridiplantae > Streptophyta > Magnoliopsida > Fabales > Fabaceae > Vigna > Vigna radiata. The sequence continues at coordinate 16,587,625 of NC_028355.1, read as the reverse complement.
TTGAAAAGACTACCTGAGTGGCATATGTTATCTGGAATCTTCCCTGCGAGGTTGTTGGTGGAGAGGTCCAACACAGTGAGGTTGCTATGTTTTCCAAGCTCCTCAGGAATCTCACCTATTAATCCATTTGACCATAGCTGAAGGACCTGGAGCCGAGGCAAAAATGCAACACCCTTTGGAATCTTCCCAGTGAAATTGTTTGAGAAAAGGTGGAGAATCTCCAGCCTCTGAAGCTGAACCACGCGCTCAGAAATCAAACCCGAAAGAGAATTATCACTTAGATCGAGTGAAATGAGCCTTTTCAGTTCGAAAATGGATTGGGGAATTGGACCACTCAGTTTGTTTTGATAAAGAAAGAGATATTGAAGCTCAGTGAGGTGTCCGAGAGATTGAGGAATAGGTCCAGTGAGGTTGTTGTAGACAAGGTCGAGATGATTCAAAGAGAGTAACTCTCCAATGCTAATTGGTATCTCACCTGAAAGGTTGTTGTAGCCCAAGTAAATCCACTTCAAGCTCTTCATCTGGCCAATTTCTTCTGGTATCTTATCCACTAACTGGTTTGAAGCCAACGTAAGGTACTGCAAAGTGGTCATGTTGGTGACGGAATTCGGAATCTTTCCTACCAAAAGGTTTCCTCCAAGATCAAGATACCTTAGGCTGGAAAGCAATCCAATTTGGTGAGGTATGTTCCCTGAAAACATGTTGTTGGAGAGATCCAGAGTTTCAAGGTTTGAGAAAAGCACGGAAAACAATGGTTGAGGCAAAGAACCAGTGAAGTTGTTGTTGCTGAGGTTAAGGTAACGAAGTAGAGACAGAGAATTGAAAGAGTAGTTAAAAGTGATTTCCCCAACAAACTGATTATTGGAAAGGTCGATGTTTGCGACGTATGGAAGTTGAAAAATAGAGGAGACCTGGCCGGTCATGTTTTTTCCCGAGAGCACCACAGCGTTAACGTGGGAAGAGTTAACGTTGTTGTCGCAGGTGATGCCATGCCACCTGCATAAAGTGGCAGAGGAAGTTTCCCAGTTGGAAAGAAAGTGAAGCGGGTCATCGATGGAAGCTTTGAAGGATAATAAAAGCTGAACCTCTTTTGGATCTCCGTGGGATGAGTGGAAGTTGAGCATGAACAAGAAGAGGCATATAAATGTCATGGATTTTGTCTCTGAAGATCCTTTGGCCATGTCTAGCTTCCTGATGAGTTTTATTTTTTTGTGAAGCAATTCAGTGTTCTATCTTCTGCCTTGGATTTATCTCCTCGGATCCCAAGCTGTAAAAAGTGCATAACATGATTAACGTAACTTTTTAATTAGATTAGTGATCAGTGATCAAAGTTCAATAGCATGTCAATTAAAATAATCATGGGCAGAAAGAAAAAAAACATATACCAAAGTATCATGAAATATTCTTTATTCTATGTGTGTATGTTTTGGAAAAAGACAAAGGAATATATGTCATGTTGTAACAAAAATGAAAAACACATATGCAGCTTTTGCAGGTGGCTATGAGTGATGCGTTTGACTTGTAGCTACCATTAATTTCATGTGAGTCAGTTCATGTGCTAAAGGACATTATGCATGCGCCAGGATATATATGAAGTTGGAAGAGAATTTGTAAAAGTGGCATAGATAATGAAAAGATATTATTACGTACCTAACCATCATTATTGGAGGAGTACTTAGTTTCTGCTGACGATGATGCTCGGAGTCAAAATGAATTGAGGATAGAGAAGAATTGGATTTGAAGTAAGTAAAGAAAGGGAGAGAGGGATGATGAAATATTCTTGGAAATACTATTTGAAGAGGATGGGTTGGACGTGAGAGAGAAGGATGTGTGCGTGCTTAAATAGATGGAATGCTACAAGAACTGGAACTGGGCACTGAGTTCATTCCTAACTACGAAACTGCCCCTTGACTTCTTAGAGATTGGCGTTTGAACACAAACGGTTGAAAAGGAAACAGGGACAGATGTTGGAAAAAGGCTCTGATTTTGTCGGATTGTTACCAAAATGCTCTTTTTTGACCGACTCACTGGCAGAGCACTTGAGAAAGTGACAAAGAATTTCTGTAACCGTTGAAAACAAACTCTTCAAACTCTTGCTATTATTATATTTAAATCACTAATGAAAAGGTTAAAATGTGGAAAGCGCAAACAGGAGTTGATAAATGTAATTTGGTGAATGATCATGCGTCATATCAGCTTCACGTTCTACTAAACGGTATCTATAATAGATGAAAAGCATACGCTTAATTAACGGTTGGTCGATGTGAAAGTACGCTTTTGATTTTGAAGTATATATATTATAAAATTTACTGGCCCGTCTGTAGTAATTATAGTTCGAATCGCGAACAAAGATACGACATGCAGGATGGTGCAGAGTGGTTTAATTTAGTTTTGGTAAAGTTTTGGCTATCTTGGTACTTCAGCACTTGTTTGTTTTATGTTGTCAGAACATTAGATGTTTGGTTTCTATTTGATGTTCCATTCCAGTGTTTGGTCTGTCGGACAAAACAACCATGCAAAGAAGAAGCGGGTATTTGAACAGAATAACTGATTCAATTCTATTTGTAAGACGAGGACAACACGTCCATGCATGCCAGCAATCTTCTTTTCTTTGAACATTGTGTTGTCGGAAATGGAAAGGGAATGAAGAAGAAACAAATGATGAATATTCAATATTTAAGAGATTATTATGCAACTTTATTATAGTTTGAAGATTATTTAGGAAAGAGGGTAATTCATGGTTTATTCTTTGGTTGACTGTAATTAATTAATTAACTCACATGGCGATTGCTTATATTTGTTCAGATATTACGTTCTAGTCACTAAAAACTATAATGGAGTGCAGAGACATGAAATTAAAGAAATGGGGTGAGGGTGTAATTTTGATATAACTGGAGGGCAGAAGTTGGTGGAGCGCAGGATAGAGCAGCTTTCCATTGGCATGTTAAAAAGCAAGATTCTTGAGGCACTTTTGCTTGGACTTTATTTTGTTATCTTGGATTCTCGTTCTCAGAAAGCAGAAAGAGGTGCAGAGAGAAAGAAAAAAGACTTTATAAAATGGAGTTGGAAGTGAGGCAAAGGGGAATGAGCAGAGCCATGGGCGAGAAAAGCTGAAAGAGAATATAGGGAAAATAAAAATGGAGGAAGAAAGTAGAAGAATGTAAAGAAAAAAAAAAGTTGCGAGTCTTTTACGTTACATAGACTGATGATTAGTACTGAGGCCGTGGGCACATTCACTTTATAATAAGAATAACAATAATAATAATAATAATAATGTTTCATTGTTATTCAGTTGTCTTCAACCTCTGTATGTATGAGAAGTAACGGACCCACCATGTCTTTCTCGAAGGAATATACAGTGTGTGGTCTTTGTCATACCCGGCATGCTTTGCCCATCTCCATTTTCTAGGGTTTTACACTCAAATTTTCCATTCTCATCCTCCACGCCACCCCATTTTCCTTTCCCTTTTCTTCTCCTTCATTCCCACTATCTTCATTCATTATAATAAAACCATGCACTTTTAACATTCATAATTTATAAACAAACACAATTCAACGCTTTTTCACCATTATCATCTATTTCATTTTAAAATCACCAAAGTCCAAACAATTTCATTAGAGATGAACTAAAATCGTTATATACGGTGACAATTTCAATTCTAAATGAAATCAACTGAAGTTATAACAAAGAAAATTTCAATTCCAAAAGTCGTATCATTTTATGATGACTTTAATTTTCTATTATTGAAATTGTCACAAGTTATAACAACTTTTCTTTTAGATAATTTTTTATATAAATTGTTGTTATTTGACACGATTTTAGTGTGATGGAACTGTTTCAACTTAATACAACTTTTTTATTATGAAATCGTATCATTGAAATTTTTTAAAATTTATACCATTATGATAATTTCCAAAATAAAATTACACTAAAATGATGAAAAAACCAATTTCGACAGTCTCTCATACATATTAATTGTATGCGAAATTGGAGTGTATATATGTATCTTTCATAACATTTTTATCGCATGAATCTAGATTTTATGGCATATAAAACACTAATTAAAATATAATCGAACACACACACACATGATATATAGAGAAGTAAATAGAGGTGATCGGTTGTTATTTTAAAGCATGGCATGAGGTTGAACTCGTTTTGACATAGCTGTCGGTGATGATAACGATTGTAGCTAAAGTAGAGATATTATGGTGGGAGTGTGGTGCAGTTACCTAGCTAGCTATAGCAATAGTGATGTCGATGATGGTGGTCACTGCTCACTGCTCATCGTTATGGGCAGCAACGATTACTCAACTTTAAATTTCGTTTGATTTTTAAATTTAACTTATTTTCAGAACATTTTTCCAGTGGATTTTAAGGTTGTGCTGTAATATTCATGGCACATCACATATTAAGAATTCTATGAAGCTTTATTAAGTAGTTAAGCTTGGTGTTTAATGATAACTCTGTAAGTCGATTTAGCTCCACAGTGTATATAGAATATATACACTATTAGCTGTTTCCATTATAATGAGGTATGCATGACGTGAAGGCGATCGATCCATTTTCCTTTGATGGGATCTGAGTCTCTTTAAAATTTGTAGGGTTCCATGTTCTTCTTTAGTGGTCCAGTTCAATCACTCAGCTATACTTTAATAATGCTTTGATAGATTAAGCACAATTATTCGATAGAAAAAGTTTTAATGCACTTTCAAAGAGAATAAATTGAAGTAACCCGTGCAGAAAATATATTTATTTATTTATTTTTCCTTTTATAAAGGGCACTATAATATATACATATATTAATTAATGTTGATCTAAAAGGTCCACTACGATGGTGACTAACTCACTAACATGGAGTATTAGAGAGATTAAGCAAATTAAACAGCACTTGGTGTTAACCCTAACAATGGTGTCAAAACTCCACTTAGAAAAAGTGATGAATTATAGTCAATTTCTTTGTTAATCATTCACATGAAACACTTGCAACTGGGATTTAAGCTGGCAAGGATCCACAAATGTATCAATCAACCATTGGTTCAAATAAAGTTGATGTTGATGGATCTGCACTTAAGCAGTTTATTTTACTGTCAAATAAACCTAATTTTGAATACTTAAATCCAGGCTGTTTTGTACTATCAATTTACATTGGAACTGCTGCTACAATTATTGATTTCAAAAATTAATTAATAAATCAACCACTCATTAATTCTATATTTTTCTACCACACATTCCTTGTATTGGATCATTTCTTTTTATGGCCTAACATCATTAATTTCGGCCCTACACCATTTGGAACCAAATTACATTTAATCACTATAAATTACTTTAGGTTATCTCTCATCTGTGTTCAGGCTAATAAAATGTTTAACCACACATGCTTCTTATGAAATATTTATTTTTGTGCATTAAATCTTTCGATGAAAAATTCTCATTTATAAAAATTTGAATCTATTATGTTAATAATTAGGATTAGAAACGAAAACATATTTAAATTCATAATGATAAGAGAATACAACCGTTTATCCTTTCAAATAAATGCATACTCTCATGAAAAAACTCCTTAATTTTTTATTATAATAATAGAATGTCAGAATATAAAAGAGCGTAGTGTGATCTCATACCTAATTATTTATGGATAAATTAGGTATTTCCTTTTACCACTACATAATCATTTTATCCTTTCTAATTTTACACAAGGCAAGATGTTATTCATATCATTAATATATAATTAATCATATATAGTAGTAATATTTAATTAAGATTTAACAATCACTCTCTCATTTGGACTAGAAATGTCATTTTATAATTATTAAGAATGGCAAAGTAGACCATCCATCGGTCTGTAAAAAACTCTCAGACTTAAAATTTTCAATTCGACAATTCGTTTTAGCTTAGTTCACTTAGTTTCCCAAATTAGAAAACCAAAGGTAGGATAAAGCGAATTGACATGCTGGCTTTTTCTTAAATTAAAATAAAAAATGATTTATTTTTTTTTACATTATATTATTTTAAGAATGTAAATATATAATATATTGTAACTTAAATTATCAACCGCAAACGGATCTACAACTATGATGTTTGTGTTTATATGTTCTATTGACAAATGTTTATATTATGTTGTTGGATAAGAACGGTTAATTTGTTATCAAAAAATAACTTAAGTGGTCCTTTTATATGTATCATCCACTATATAACAAATTGATAGCTATATTTGTTATTATATCATACAAAGTTTTGAACTCAATTGTCATGGTAAATAGGTTATAAGAGATTGATTAACATTTTTCTATGATATGTCATCTCCATAAATACATAATTTGATGTGGATTTCATATTATTTTGACATCTAGCAAAATTGGAGTCATTACACATCTAACTATCTTAAGCTTATTTAATTTTGTATATGTAAATCTAAGATCCTTTGTTGTCCATAAGTAACACATTTTATGTTCAATTGTTTCCAAAGATCCAATATTTGATTACTATCTACCTAATATTCTTGTAACATTTACAATATCTAAATATGTACAAACCTGAGAATACATTAAACTTCCTTCTACTAATGCATAAAGAATCTTGTATATTTTCTTTTGAAATTCTTAAAGCATTGGACAAGTCTAAAATTGTCTTTCCTAGTCACAAAGCTACTATGGATTCACGATTTTACATGTCATATAATTTAAGAACCTTTTCCAATATAATTTTTTTTTTACACAATTTAGGAGTATTTAGAGTACTCGATGTATATATACAAAAGCTATATTACCAAGATTTTCCATTTCAAAATTCTTGGCTAGAAGTTTCCTGGTTTTGATATATTAAATTGATACCACTAGTAAGAAAAATATAATTAACATACCAAATTAGAAAACATTTTTATCTCCATAAAACTTATTTGTGAGATACAAATTTATCAACTAAACCAGTCTCGAAACCACACAGAATAATCACGTAGTGAAACTTGAAATACCAAAATATATAAATAAAAGATAATACAATGTAAATGTATGACCATAATGAACTAATTGATTTCACCAACATAAAAAAAATTATCATATTTTTTGTATATCAATTGAAATATATACATGCATTTAATTGTCAACATATTTAAACATCATTATGTCATACCAAAATATATGTGAAAACAAAATCAAATCAATTATCTAATTACTAATATATTTTCACCAAATTGTAATAAGATACACGTGTATGATTTTATTTTCACTAGAAACACATAGAATATTATAATGAAGATATAAGTTCAAAAGCGAAACATGTATCATCTTAATCATCAAAATTAAAAAAAATAAAAATGTATAAATTTATGAATAAGTGATTGTCCTTTAGTATTTTTATTTATCCATTACAAAATACAATTATCAATTAATTACCACATTAAAAAAGTCATGCATTGAAGATATCAGAATAACCTTTTAGATACATTATGTAAGACTCCAGCACTTAGAATACTACAAAGATAAGTAAACTTTGTAAATTTTAAAATCTTTTATTTCGAAACTATGATACCACTACACTATTTAGTATTAATGGAAATTGAAACTCTCATTTATTTTTTTCAAACAACTCAAGAGTAAAATAAAAAAAATATAAATACTAAAATCAGTCCCATGTTCTTAAAATATTTATGGTTATAGATAACATTATATTACCTTTCCACTAATAATTTTAAACACAAAACTAATTATTTATCGACGATTTTCTTTTCTCGGTAATTAAAATAATGGGTTGGAAAATTCTCACCCATTTTACAGACGGATTTTTCCTTCGATAAATGCTATGTACATTAACAATAGATTTATTGACGAAATTTTCCTTCAAAAAATGCTAGGTGCATTATCGACGAATTACCGACGAATTTTTCTTTTGATAAATGTAAACTACATTATCGACAACTTTATCGACAAATATTTTTTTTTTTTAAAATACAAAGTACATTACCGACGAATTTATCGTTAAATTTTTTTCTTTCTATAATGATTTCATCAATGAAATCGTCAATAAAAAATAAATTTATCAATAAAATCCGTCAATAAATTACGATAATCAACAAAAATATTTCTGTCAGTAGATAATTATCAAAAATCTCCAAAAACTTAAACCATATTTATATATTTTATATCAATATATCTAAAGAAATCTATTACTGAGAATTAAACTCAATACCTTCCGTATATTATCCAAATACTCTATCCAAATGAATTATATAATTTATTTAATTATTATACTCATTCCAAGAATTATGATTTAACTAAACTCAACACTTTCATTATTTATTCTACTAACTTAAAAGTTTTTAGGATCTTACACATAATAACTAGATACTTAACACCTTTTATGATTTTTAATTTAACACTATTAATATATTTAATATATAATTATTCATATATAAGATCAATAGTTAAGAATGAACCTATTTTTAACATTTTAGATTAATTTTGTTAATAAATGTGAAAATATCATAGGTGTAAAATTTTTACATCAAAGATTGGACCTAACATCGAAGAGTTTATATATTTTTTAAAAAAAGCATCCCTAATATTTACAAACAATTCCAGACATAGATTTATGAACAACACAAAACTTTACATTTATTTCATTATACATAATACATTTTGAATGTGAAATTGCATCAGAGTCTACTGCTCTCTTTTTCTTCTGTTACATGGGCCATTGCCAAAAACTCGGTTACTACTTTTTATACCATACACGTCTTTGTCTAATTATCTCTTTTTCTATTTCTTTTTTATATTTCTTTTATAAAACTTTCACTTTGGATTGTTTTAATTCAGCATCATCAAAGTCATCCTGATTGTGTGAAGGAATTTTTGGGTTTTTTTTATATCAGAAAACATTTATCATATATGTGAATTTAGATGTCTTATCCCTTTATATAGATTATTCGTAACTAAATTTATGTCTTTTTCTTTTATATATATTGATAATTTGTGTGACTCTATAATCATATTTAACTCTACAATTCCTCCTTTGAAATCTCCTTCTTGAACATTAATGTATACAATCAGAGAAATTAGAGCTAAATATTCCACATGAACTGGCTAAGAAGAAACTTCCTCCCTCACAATTCCTCCTATGTTTAATCACCTACGTACGAGGATGTCAAAAAAGAAGAAAAGTATTAAAAATAATTCAATAATTCATTTAATCACTTACCTAAAAGAAAAGTATTAAAAGAATAAATATTTATAAATAATATGATAATAATCTAAAAGATATAGTAATCAAATTGTAAAATAAAATTTATATTTATTTATATATTAATGTAAGACTGATTTATAAACCATCATAGTCATATAATAGGCAAAATAAAATTCAAATGATGTAAAAGAATAAATTTTAAATAATAGCAAATTTTAGTGACTAAAAATAATTAATCATTATAATAATCAAGTATTAAACTAAAAATTATTGATAATTAAAATAATTTTTATTATGAATGAAAAAATAATAATTAGCTTCTATATTTATGATTAAAATTAGACCTGTCAAAATGGATCACAACTCGTCGGCCAATCCGGCCCGTCACGGGTTTGAACTGGGTTGGGTTTGAAAAAATTGTATTTTTTTTATGTGGGTCAGATTTCAATCCGGTTCATTTAAACCCGGCTCATTCGGGTTGAACCCGTGATGGGTCAGGTTGGCCCACCAACCCACCTACCCAAATTTATTTTATTAAAATTTATTTTAATTTTATAAAAAAATATTTATTATTTTTTCTTTGCTTGAAAAAATTATTTAGGTTTTCTATTTTCAAAAATAATTAAACATCCATGTTGGAAGTGAAATTTGGGAGTGAAATTTGTTTAGGTTTCAATTATAAAAACTTTGTAATTTTTTTTTATTTAAAAAAAATTGTAATTAAGTGGACTAGTGAACCAACCCGTTTACCTACCAACCCGTGGTGGGTCGAGCCAGGTTCGAATTTTTCTGGTTCGCTAATAAACGAGCCGGGTTGGATTGACTTACTAAGTGACCACCCGTGGTGGGTCGGGCCGGATCGAGTCAGGTTACCCGTTTTGACAGCTCCAATTAAAATAGTTTTTATTTTAAATTAGTATATCTAAGTTGATTACTAATTAATATTAGATACTAAGATTTTGACTAGTTTTAAAATTGGTTTCCAATTAAGAAATCAGTGTGATTTCTAAATATATATTTTATTGTTAAAATTAATCATTAGTTAAAATTTATTTTATAATGTTTGAATGTGCAGTTGTTTCATTGTAACAATAATAGCTATTCAATCTCCATTCTAAAGGAATGTTGTAGGAAATCATTATTGGCTTAGGCTTGTAATTATGCAGAACATCAACCAGATAGCCAACTTCAATAAACCTACACACTTCCGGATATTAAAATCTAGAAAATGAAATCAACTTACAAGTAGTATAAATATTATTTTGATCTTCATTAATTAACACAGGAAATCAGGAGTTTACCTGGTAGATGACACTGCTTAACGTACAGGAAAAGAGCAGATCTGGAAGAATGAAATCAACTGCATATATGTATATATATCTCACATGTTCCATATTAACTTTACTATTTATATAAATATATATAAAGGAGGAGGAAATCCGAAAGAATGTAAAACATATACCCTTTCATCGTAAAAGACAAAGGCTATATTTACTAGCATCACAGATATTATGAAGAAAATGCTTATAGGATCACAACACAAGACATGCATGCTAATTTGGTCTCGGATTTCGTACAGTTGGTAGATATAACTATCAAATTTAATCCGTTCAATAAAAATTAGACCACTCATTTACAGTTGGATTTTTTTTTATTACGATATTTTAATAATTCTTTTTAACAGGTTTTTGACAACATATTATCACTTTATGAGTCTATTTGAATTTATATTTAAAAAAATATTTAAAATACATCAATTACAAGGTATCATGTTGTCAAAAAGTTATTAAAAAAAGTGTTATTAAAATAAGTTTTTCCTTTTTTATAATATATATATATATATATATATATATATATATATATATATATATATATATATAATCGTGGTGTAGAAGTGAAATACTTATAATCCACTTTATTAATTGTTAAATATGTATTAAAATATTATATTTATTCTTACCAGGACTTCTCGAGATGGAAACTGAAGGTTTTGAGAATCTGAGCTTGAATTTTTAAGTTATAGACATCAAGTTGTTGATGAACATTAAGAAGTTTACCTAGTGTGTATGAATATTAAGTAAATACTCTAATAACATCATTATTATTTATAAGCTTTTTCATCCCTAAGCAAAAACTTAGTAATCAAATAATATAATCACTCATATAAGTATAGTTGAGTCATACTATATCATTAAAAAAATAACAGAAAACAGTAAGAGATTAATTAGTACGTTAGATGTTTTTTTTTTTTTTTTCATTTAATGAAGGTTTTACTACATATAGATTGTTGAGAGAAAAAGGTAATACAAAATGTTACTACAGAAAATAATAAAAGGAACCTAAAATAAAACCCAGTATTAGATATTGTATGAGAAATTTATGATTTGAATGAGAAATATTAAAGTGATTAGAAAAAGAATGAATAAGTGATGTAAAAATTAGCAGAAGCATGAGTGAAGAAATTGTATGATTTCAGGGATAACTAGTGGTGCGAGTAAGCTTGGATTTCCTATTCTGAAAACTTCTTTTGGCTATTTCCCTCATAGAATGAGTTAACGAGAGTTGAGGGTTAAGTCTGGTAGCGTTATATTCCTGGCAGAAATCCCTGTGTGAGTTCAAAGCATCTTGCATGGCTACTGTACTCGGACATGGCCCTACTCTTTCTTTAACAGCTTCAGAACAAAGCCCACAAACCCACTTCCCACAGTAACACTCTTCAACCTCTGTGATATAAACCGAAGTGCAATCCTCCTTCAATCCACAACACTGACATTCAGCTTGTTCCACCTCTTCAATCGCACCAAGTTCTTGCCTCTCCAACTTCAACTCGCTATAGTATTTCTCAATTTCACTCGACACGTCTGACACAGCCTTTCGAAGCTTTTGCTTATTCTGCTCCTGTTACACATGTAAGTAAATGTCTGGTTTAACGTTTGAAACTTGAGACATGAAAGATAGAAAGAATAGGAAAAAAAGAAATTATATATAAAGATAAGACCATGTAGGAAATTAACTAGCCTGCTCTTAATCTGCCTCAGTTGATGCCTTCATTGCAAAGGGTGCATGTGGTTATTTATACCTAAGATGTAGATAAGATTTCCAAGTAACGATGCATTTGATTGAGAATTGACAACTCGAATGCCTTTACAGACCAACTGTATTTGTACATGTAAAGTCCGCTATCAGTACTTATTAATTGGTCCACTAGCTCTGCAACAAGCTTAAGTTTTAGCAAAGATGTAATAAAGAAATGTTACATCTACATGTTGAGCAATAAATCTAATACTTATAGATACCTATTCCCTGTTTGCCAAGACATTTGGAACTAGCTCTCATCTTATATATGTCTCTGCCTTTAACTCGTGAAGCTTCAGAAATGTTTCATGCACACATTGCAAGTGGTTGCTACCATACCATACCATACCCAACTTTACACATACGTCAACACCTCTCTATCGCTCAATTTTAAATAAACAACCATTTCCAATTAAGGAAAGCGAAAAACAGCTCTATCATAAACACAAAACAGCCGCACACAGCATTACGTACAACACCAGACAATTGTAGTTTAACAAATGCCCATACCAGAGGTTTCTCAGTAAGATATTCATTTACAAAAAAAGAGAATTAAAAAAATCTATGATCATCTCCCATGACTCTCTCCATTAAGTTTAACATTTATGATTCTCCAAAAAAAATAGCAAGACAAAATACGAAGATCCTTTGCTGTATGCATATGGACCACTATCAATTATGTGGTCTTCAAACGCACAATTTCATTTCTATACCTAGTTTTTGTTATTATCCGATTTGACTAAGTAGGCATTGATGATGGAAATATTAATATTAGAATGTGATTTATTTTAAATAATGTCATTGTATTTAGACTAGCATATTAAGATTGTTTGAAAGATTATAATTTTATTGGGACTTTAAGATCAGAGTATTATTTAAGATCAGAGTAATAAATTAATATATTAAGAAGAAGTAAAAATAATCAAACTTAAATCTATTTTATTTAGATAATACACCATTTGAACATATTCACATAAAAAAATGTAATTAAGGTTGTTATAAGAGGAGAGTTAAATATGTGTAGATTTTTTAAATATAATTCAATTTAAACAATTAGAAAATGGAAGAAGAGAATTATAATGTTTTTGTGTGAAAAAAAGACCACATCAAACTAACCCCAAAGATTAAAAAGACCAGTAAAAAGTATAGATTTATAAGTGACTTGCGTCAAACTTGTGGAACACATGTGACTAAGGATATTTTTATTCATGTTTACCTATAGTGAACAAATATAAATCTTATCTATATAGTTTTATTTCCTACTTACTTTTGTTCCTATTGGTAGCTTCTTCTTCATTTTATCACTCCCCTTATTATTTATTTATTTTTAAAATCTAGAATTATCTATCATTTTAAATAATAACGGTCTCTCCAACTTTTTAAATATTTTTAATAAAAAAAATACAAAAACATCACATTAAGTCTAAAACACTAAGACAAAAAATTTATTAATCATTTTCCTTATATATTTTTCTTCTTATTTGATGTGAGATTTTTAATCCATCTTCAATTTTTAATAAATTTATGATCATAAACTTTAATAACAATAAAACAAAAATAAAATCAAAGTCTAAAAATATTATCCCTAACGATAAACTGTTGTTAATGAAAAAAAATAAAAAATAAAAAAACTATTTATCTCCACCTCCTTTGAAAAACCACAGCAAAGAAATACACTAAACATTATTAAAATATTTGTCCTATTTATATATTATAACTTTATTTTATTAATAAACATTATATGTAAGATTTTGTAATAATTTACATATTTACCAAAAGGATTATAGCATTTTATAACGAACAAGAAGATAAATAATGTATGAAAATAGCATTTTACTATGAATTTTGTTTTCATACTTAATCATTTTTATTTGTTCTGTTTTTGCTTCCTGCACTGAATAAAAAAATTAAAAAATGAACTAAGATTAAGTTAGATATATACTAATTAATGTCAATTTATGAATAATTAGACATTAAGGTTATTAAAAATTACTCATATCATCAATAAAATATTTATCATGACTATTTTTTTTCCAAAAGAAAAATAGTTTTAAGTTTAAACTTGAGACTTAGACATGTCATCATCTCGAGTTTAAACTTGGAACAATACTTAGTTCTTTTGTTAAATAAAAAAACTATCACGAAATTCCGTCGTAGGGACATCGTATTAATTATAAAACAAAGTAATTTCACCTAATAATATATAAAAGAAAAAAAAATCTACAAAACTAAAATGATCTTATATATATATATATAATAAAATCTCACTTTATTTTTTTCATTACACACTTTTATGGACAACATAAATGAATTCATTTAATCTGTTATGAGTTATATAGATTGAATTTAATGCGCGAGTAATCAATAGCAATCACTATTTGGATTTGTAATATTGTTATGACATAATATAATAATTTGTAATTGAATCACATAACTATTTTGCTTTAAAAAATAATAATTTCAGAGATATGCTTCTTTTTATAATTATTAAAAGAGTTTATTTTATACACACTATCACTTTAAAGCATCTCAACCTGCGCTAATGAAATTTAACAATTACAACATGAATAGAATAATAATAAATCTTATTAAAGATGAAATATTTACAAAAATATTAAAAACTGAGTATATGTATATAAAATAAAATAAAAAATATTACTTTAATCAATTGAGTTACTTAACATCATCACATCTTCTTATGTAGATAAGGAAGATATTTAAAAAGGGTCAAGTTTAATTAAATTAATCTTTGTGTAAAAATATTTTTAATAATGACACGCGAATACTTCTACAAACATTTCATTAACACAATGTTATTTTGAACTATTATCACACCATGTAATGTATCGATTTTGTAATATATTCCTCTCTTATTTTATCTGTCCATCGTCAAGTATCATAGTTTTTCTGTAAACTTTTTTTTTTTTAGCAAATTTCACTTATAACATATACAAGAAAGAAAATCAATTTACAAGTGTATTTATTTTTATTTGGTCCAATAGTCATGATCTTACAAAATTCATTAAACCTATTTATTATAAAGCAATACAAACTTAAGCTTATTATTTATCATGTTATTATTAATCATGTTATAATTAATTCTTCATAATTACTTGTAGAAATTCTATTTATAAAAATAATATTCTTTTTTTTGACGTATCTAAATTTTTTACATTTATTTGACATTACTTTTATTTATTTTTTAGTCTTTTTTTTCTTGAAAAAAATACTTTATCCATGTACTTTGTGTTAAATGAATGTAAAAATGTGTCATGGTATCGCTCCTTCGCAGAATGAGATGAAACCCTTTTCATACATGGAAAATGATATTTTAACACCATTTTTTGACATCATTTTGACACTGCACACGTATCAAAATGTGGTTGGACGATCTCAAATTAAAAAAACAAACTTTGGTTTTTCTCTTCCAAATATACCCGTGCCTCAACTTTTTTAATTTGAAATCGTCCAATCACATTTTGACATGTGTGCAGTGTCAAAATGGTATCAAAAAATGGTGTTAAAGTATGATTTTCCTTTCATACATAGATAAAAGAGCAAGGTATTTTTATATCACAATTTTTTTTTATTACCATTTGACAAATGACCATGCTTACAGAAGTATACATGTTTTCTAATCCTTGGTGGAAATGGGTCTGCATCTTAAAGTCTTCTTCAAGATCTCCTTGACGTCTTGAGCTTGATACAAAGCAGGATAGGACCTACCAAGCCAGTTAAACCTCACACAATCGTTCATGTGCTCTTCCAAAGCCTTTTCTCTTCTCCCACCGTTCTTCTCCATCTCCACATGCACAGCTTCAGCGCACAATCCGCATATCATGTTCCCCAAGAACATCTCACGCACGCGCCCTATGTACTCCTCGCTGCACTCCTCACACATTCCACAACACTCGCATTTCGCATTCTCCGTCGCCGCTTCATTCTTGCCTTCTAAGCTTACATCACACACACTGCTTTCAAAACCACCATTCATGTCGCAGCTAAATTGCTTCGGGGCCATCAAGGTAGAGCTCAATGATGTTGTGGTTTTTGTTCCAGTAGAGCTGTCATGTATTTATACGAATGAGGGAGTATATACGCAGGTACTATATACTACGTGCCCACAGTATTTGGGAGTTAGAGACAGCTGATGTTTAGAAACCTAGCTAAGAGCGGATGTATGTGGACTCCACTTGTTTTTTCTAATTAACAATGAAAACGACAACATACTAACAACTATTCAACTTTAAACAAGATATTTCATTAAGCAGTTCGCATGCATGCACAGAGAACTACTTCAATTTCCATCAATCCGATATTCTCACATGTCACATTTTTGTTAGTTCAATTTCAAACTCAAAACTTCACTTAAATTTTCATCTCACGCACGCACACATGTAGTATCTTATGATTTATTTGTTTTAAATATTTTTTTAAATATAAATTCAAATAAGAAAATGATGACACGTGTTATATTGTTAAAAAGTTGTTAAAATATCACAATCTATTTTAAAAAAATAAATTTAAACAGACCAATAAATTAATAATGTGTGTCTTATTGTCAAAAAATTGTTAATATATCATGATTCTATAAAAAAAGAAGTCATATATGTTATGTATTACTATTTATATATAGAATAATGACATTATGAACTCTTACATCCATTTCACAAATAGTATAAAAATAAAATAATTATAAAAGTGTAGATTTTTGTATAGAAATAAAAATAATAATGTCAAATAAATATAAGAAAATTATGTTTGTGAAATAATAATTTCTTTTATGTATAATAGATATCAAAAGTGATTAAAGATTGAATATTGATGAAATAAGTAGAGAAAAATTAATGGTATGAATTAATACAAGTGTGATTGATTGTATAATTAATATTAGTTGACCTAATTAAAGGTTTTCCTGAATTCATTGTCTCTGTGGCTAATTCATGTCGTGTGAGAGGAAGAGAGAGAAACCAACGGAACAGTGGAAACTGTGGGCACAGTGTCCCCAAACAAAAGCAACACCACTCGTTGGTGTTGTTTGATGAAAAGAAAGTATAAATTATAAATGCAGAACAAACACAAAATATATGATGTCGCCGGAAAGATTAGCAGATTTAACTAACGAAATCCGAAATCACGTGAGAAAAAGATCCATGGACGCCCATGTGATGTGATGTGATGAGATAGGGAAGAAAATAAAGGTAATTACCGTTCACGAGTTTCTTGGAGGTTTGAATAAAGAAGCTACTTAAAACGGTGAGTTTTTTATACCCATGATGATGCTTATAATATTTGAAATTAAATAAAATATATTTTCTTTTAGGAAAAATAGTTCTTATCGTTACTTAAGTCATTAAAGAATATGTGAACGACGTAGAAATATAAAGTAATATTGAATATGGGGTATAATGTTAAATTCGTACTAATATATTTCTAAACCCGTATAGAAAATATGTTAACAAATTATGTTAATATCTTTTCAATATTAACTAAGATAAATATATTTAAGTAACATTTTAATAACAAAATAATAATGTTGATAAAAGACAAAATGTTGAAAAAAAATATTTTGAAGATGATAAAAGCAAGTTCAATAACTTAAACATATAAAATATTTAAAGATTTGTAATTTATTATGTTTCGAAATTAAAAATTTTATAATTTGTCTTATTATGAATAATATATATATATATGACTTAATTTAAAGAGTTAAACAAAACTTTGTATAAAATCACTTAGAAAAGTTTTAAATGTTTAAAAAATATTATGTAATGATTGATTAACTATAATGATAATTGATTATTTAAATTAATTCAGATGTTTTGTTAAAATTTATATGATAATTGATTATTATATAGAGAAAATGATTTTTAGAAAACTCTTAGTGATAATCATCTTCAGGTAATCGATTATCACATCGGGAGAAAAAAAATAAAAAGTTTCTATCGCGGCAATTGCAATCTGATTCTTCATTTTCTTAATCTAATTTTTTACCCAAATCTAGTTTCTAAAATAATTTTTTTCTCAAACATTTAGAGTTGTGATGGTTAAAACTTTCTTATGAAAAGAGGTTTTGAAAAATCTTTTGGATAGAACGATAACTTTCTCCACATATATTCATGGGTGATTGAGTGTCACCATTGTTGTCGGAAGAAGTTGTAAGTTGTTCACCATTTATATGATTTAATTAAGGTTTTCATTCCTTTTGGATTCAAGAATGTAGGAATTCAAATAATGTGTTTCTTTATCCTATGTGAGAATTAAAAAGGAGGCGTTTATCTTTCATCTCTTGTGACTTCAAGAGAGATGATTTATAAACCTAAATTATCTTATATGTAATTGTAAGCTCTACTTTATTTTTAGTGATTGATTAATTCCTCCTTAGAAATATTAACAACTATACCTATGATTTTCTTATCCGAACTAGTATAAAATTATTTATGCAAATCTCACATTTCCTATACTCTTTACTTTTCTTGTTATTATTTAAAAATGAATCAATTGTGAAATCAAATTCTAATAAGATAAAATTTTTAAAAACACAATTTTATTAAAGAAATCAATTCAACTCTTCTTTATTTTGTTTATTCTTTTGTGTGATTCAAACAAATAACATATATTTCTAATATTTCAAAATTATTATTATAATAACCCTGTATTATTGAATTCTTAAATGATATTGGCGTGCTTTTGGCTCGTACTAGGTGTTCTTAATTCTTGTTGTAATATGGTAATAAATTGCTTCAATATAAAAATATGAAACCTCGTTTAAAAAATGTATAGTTGAATTAATTTAATTATGGAATAGTCAATGATAATCAAAGGGTTAATTAAATTCTCTCTTAGCTGTTAACTTTTATTGGGGGTGAGAGATAGTATTAGAGGATTGCAAAAGTTTTGCAGTACAAAAAAGGTTTAAGGATTATTTTTAGTGAGAGTCTTAGTTAGAGTTGAATATTCTTCAAATCTTTTTCACATGCATAGCCCAATCATGAAGAGTTTCTGTGTATATAAATAGGGTGTTACTCCCTACACCTCCACACATGCTTCCTCTACCTCCCCAAATTCTTTTAATTTTAATTTTATTCTTTAAGTTAAAACTTTTTTACTTTTTACCATTTAAGATTTTTTAATTAATTTGAAAATCTTATTTCTCTTCATCTTTGCTTTGGAGCTGCACCCCCACCCATGTTTCACGATTCCTCTCTTCTCCATTTCCGTCTCATTTTTTCTCCTTTCTTTTTTCTTTT
The DNA here is from genome assembly GCF_000741045.1 of Vigna radiata var. radiata. Classification (NCBI taxonomy): domain Eukaryota; kingdom Viridiplantae; phylum Streptophyta; class Magnoliopsida; order Fabales; family Fabaceae; genus Vigna; species Vigna radiata. The sequence continues at coordinate 16,568,119 of NC_028355.1, read as the reverse complement.
TTTTCTTTCTTTTTTCTTCATTTGTCTCTTTCTCATTTTTCTTTTTAGGTTTCATTGTTGTTGATCTTTGACATGGAGGAGCATCGATGATCCAAATTTCGTTCGGTTTGTTTTCATCTCCATTCATGTTGATTTTCTTCAGCATTTTTTTTTTAACTTTGTTTGATAGTTTAATTTATGGTGTATTATTATTTTTTGGCTTTGGATCTTTGGACCGTTTTTATTCTTCAACAGCTTGGTAGTATTGCGTTCTTTGTAAAGCGATTAAATTTCTGATGCTTTTAGCTTTTTCATAGGGATTTTCAATTTTACATTTTTACATTTTTATTGGAGAAAAATGAAGGAAAAAGAAAGAAAAGAAGAAAGAAACGAGAGAAATCGTGAAACATGGGTGGAGGTGCAGTTGCAGAGCAAAGATGAAGAGAAATAAGATTTTCAAATTAATTAAAAAATCTTAAACGGTAAAAAGTAAAAAACTTTTAACTTAAAAGAATAAAATTAAAATTAAAAAAATTTGGAGAGGTGGAGGAAGCATGTGTGGAGGTGTAGGGAGCAACGCCCATATAAATACGCTAACGGAAAGAAATTGGACCACTTTTCTTAATTTGTGGATAACTCTTGGCAATTACTTCCTCCACCCCATTTTTTTTCTTCTTGTACCCCACCAACCATGTAAAATACCATTTCTGTCCTTTTAACATATTTTTTTATATTAACCCTAATTATTTTCACTGCGTGTACCTACCCTGTGTGTAGCTCGAGGAGAATTTGGAGGAGGGCAGAAAATGACTGGGTGCAGGAAGCAATTTTTCAAAGTCCAACTCTCTAGTGGCCCATTAAAAAGATAAAGTATGGGAAACAAGATAAGATTTGTTCTAAAAACGTTTCTTTTTAAAATGCAAGTTGACAGAGAATATTTGTTATAAGTGGTGAAAAGGATAAGTATCAAATCGAAATAGAGATAAAATATTTAAAAAACTATGTATTTTCATTGATTTGATAAAAAGAATAAAACAAATAAACTGATATAGATAAATAATAATAATAATAAGTCTTATCATTTTTAATTTTCTCTCTTATATAGTCCAAACAACCATTATTAATATCTTTTTTCCTCTTTATTTAACATGCAGCTAATATCGTTTATTCACTGATAGCAGGGAGTAAGATAGTATAAAACAATTGAAGGTGAGATGCTTGAATTTGTTAACTGAAAATTTAAGAGGAAATATTTTAATTATTTTTGTATTTTTTATGTATGTACATAATTTTTTTAATAATGTAAAGATTTGTTTTTAATTAATTATTTCTTATTCTTTTTTAAACAATTGTTATCATGATTAAAGAGAAAAACTTTTGAGTATGTTGAGAAAATGTTGAGTGTGACGTTGTCTTTTTGTGTTAATTTGTTGGGCCCTCCCTGCTCAACCATTTTGAAAACTATGATATTGTTTCTTTAATTTTTTTTTTTTTCATAGTTTATCATCGAACTTTTTATATTTATATATTTTTCTCATTTTTATACTTTTCAATTATTGGTTTAGCAAATTTTGTTGTGATAGCTCGTAATGAGTTAAATCATTTTAGCAAGGGAATGACTTAAAGCTTAAGGTATTTTAAACAATAATTGCTTATTTGAAAAGCGATTTACATAATGTTGATTCACTTTTTACAGACAAACCTAGTGATTTAACTTTAGTACTTGAGTTCATTCAATTTCACATGGCTAAGTTAAAAGTCAAGGTTTAATTAAAAAAAAAAAAAAAACGTGATTGCGTTACTAAAATGTCAAGAAAATGTTAGGCACCGAATAAAGATTCAACTAATAAATGTTGTGAAAATTTATTATAATTAAATATTATAACTTTATTGCGTGCGTATTCTTTTAATATATTTTATTACTTGAGTATGTACGTGTAACATCGAAAAATTTGCCAATGTTCCATAAGTGTAACCTCGAAAAATGCATCTAACACACTTAATATTTATCACCAACATAATAGAAAATATTATAATTATTTGAGTAGGTGGTAACTAATTGAAATGGTACTATCAATTGTTTATAAATGAAAAAAATAATTACAGTCACAATAATAATACAATATAATAAATATGTGTAATTTAAATTATATTATTTTTATATGATACTTTATATATATATATATATATATATATATAGTATTTATCAAATATTTCATTTAAAAATTTCTTGGTCAATCATATTTTTAATTCAATTTTAAATCTTTAAAAACTGAATGAATTACAATTAGATTTATTACTTAAAATAAAACTCTTTCTTTACCTTTAATAGTATATGATAAATGAAGATTTTTCTGTATACTTACTATAATAACAAGTACACTAGATAAATATTTATTAACTTTTCAATGATTTAAAATTTAAGATCTTTTTATTCTATGGTTTCATTCAATATAGATAAGTATTATTACAGTGAACTATCATCTAATTAATTATCATTTTCATTGATTACATTTAAGAAAATCTAACACAATATACTATATCATAAATAAATTCAATTTATAAAATTAACATGTATACATTTTGATGACTCAAACTCCATCCTTACTTGGGACAAATGAATAATAGATGAATACATTGCATAAACTAGATTGAAGTATGATTTGGTGGTTTGATGTGGGAGTATAGAACAATTTTTCTAAGAGATTGAACTAATTCTAAGATAAAGAGAGTTGAAGGAAACCAAAATAAGAAAACTTATTCTAAGGTAACTCACAAGTGTGTGGGGAAATCTTTTTAGAAAAATTTATTATAATTTATGAATGATTTTTGTAACAACTTAGAGTTACATAAACAGAAGAGGAAAATTCAAATTCAAATAATTTCCCATGTACTAAAAATACCAAGTCAGAAAGGGTGGATAAATACCAATTGACATTCATGCTTTCTACATTGCACCATGTGGTAAATGAGAAGCATGTATGTCTTCTAGCTTAGATTGACTGACCTAGGGTTTCATCTAGATAAATTTTAGCATAATAGAAACTTTAGATAGGTGACGAATGCATATTTATGTTTTCATTTAGCCTTTAATATTAGATTCTTAACTGAATTTTGTATTTTAATAGAAAAATTTTAATTAGAATTTATTATAATTGGATTTATTTAGCATGTTAAACAAAAACATGTTAAAAATGGTTTTTTAGTTACATAAATGTTATTTGAATATTTTGAAGTGTGTTAGTACAATTACAGTGAAGTTGAGCTTGTTGAGGTGTGAAAATAAATTAATTAAAGTTTCATCACACCTTGAAGATAAAGCCAAGAATAGTAAAATCAAAACCACAAAAAGTCTATCCAAGCATAACATGAAAAAGTGAAGAAATTGGCTAAGCCAATAAGAGAGAACAGGCAACAAAAATTGGATCTTGCGAATTTCTATATTTTTTTTTTCTACTAAAAGGGCTTTGATAACTAATAAATGTCTATGATTAAAGAAAATTTGGAGAAAACATATCTTAAGATATTTTACTTGATAATTGTTAAATAATTATCTTATTTAACTATATCAATAAATATCAAAAGATAATTTTTGCCAATTTTTTTTTAATCTAACAAATATCTTTTCAAATATTTTTAGATTTTCATTATAATCAAATATATTTTGAAAATATTGGATTATTTAGAAGATATTTGATGGAGATTACATTATCATAAAGAATATTACAATAACAGAAAAGTGTGAAACAAAGCCCAATCCAATTTTTACATAAATAAACTTAAGGAAACACAATAAGGGGGGCTTAGGAACCTTGGGGGTTCAAATTTTGTCCTCCCTCTCTTCTCTTATGTTCTCAACCCCTTTTATTCTATTTTTATGTTATTTCTACATTCCATAGAGTGTTAAGCCTCTAGGGTTAATTATGTTGTAATTCTTAATTGAACTCTAAGGTTAGATAAATAAATTTATTTATTCTTTTGATTCTTGTTGTGGTTTATTTTTATCTATGTCTTCTTAATCAATTAAAAGTAATGATTTGTAGCATGATGTTAAATCTACATAACATATCTTTTTAATTGAGAATTTACTTTAATTAAAGTTAGAAACCTTCATTTAATTGAATGAGTTTTTGCCAATAATTGATAATGTACTTTGATTAGTGGTAAAAACTTTGACCAGAATTAATGAAGAATGTACTTTGGTTAATTAGTTTTTTAATTGATATAAGAGATAAAAGAATAGACATGATTAGACTTAGTAATATTTAATTGAGAATGTATTTTAGTTATTAAATTTAGTAATATTTCATCGAGAATGTAAAGAGTAAATTAATTGAGATTTTATATTGATTAATTTGAAAATCTAGGAGAATAATTAATTGAACAATAATCTTTAGATAACATGATGAATCCTATTTTGAAAAAATAGTCAAATCAACCTTTTTCTTTATCATTATTTTAATCTTTTTAAATCTTCTTATAAATTTATTTCTTTCTATCTTTTTTTATTTTATTCTTTAATCTTTTATTAATCAGTATCTTCTTTATTGTTTTTGTTTTACTAACCTTTTGTATAGTTTTTATTAGAACTAATTTGTTAGGAATCAATTCCTCGTTGGAAGATGACTTAGAGTTGAATTTATCCTTTCTATTTTGTTTACTACTATCTTAACAATATTAAAATTGTTATAGGTTAATAGCATTAATTTGATCGCGTCAATAACAATATTATCAAGTTATTTTAACCTATCCTAAAATGATATAAACTCCAAATTCAATTATTACCCAGCTTAGCCCAAATATAAAGTTAAATGAATTCCTAAAATTTTATTATTCTCTTTAGATTTTGTTTTCCCTAGAGTTGGATCTTGAATTTGACAAAAATACAGAAGATTCAATAAAATTCGAAATAACTATATTATTTTTTTAAATTTAAAAAACAAAATGTATCATAATTTCAAACATAAACAAATTTTAGTTTTACGTAAAAATTTAAATATTAATTAAAAATATATTTAACTCTTGTAATACTTCATATCTCACATAATAAATAAATTAAGCAATCTTACATTTATAAATATGTCATGAATCTCGAAAAATATTTAAGAGACTAAAATATTACTTCAATACAAAACTTGTTAAAAAGTATTTTTTTTTAATTACATATGATTACTTTTTCACTTTTTCAAAAACTTCCGTTTGATCTTGAATTATTAACTGGTACATATGAACTTTCATAATGATAAAAATTGTTTAATATCAATTTAAAATTCTAACTCCTAAAAGTGTTGAAGAGTTGTGCTGCAGCAAGAAAATGCAAACAGTTATTACTAGTTTTTCTAAACCTTTAAGAAATACTTATTTTCATTATTGTTATAAGTTAGTTGAAAGGAATTTCGTTTGAGTAGTAGTTGACCAAACGGCTCATAGTTGGAAAAAACAAATCACTTTCACCACATACACAAGCTTACACGTCAACTGTTGATAAAATCATTACCAATTCGATAAACAATATTAAAAAATAAGATTAAACACAAACATATGATAATGTCAAATAATTATTTCACTTGTTTTCTGTATGTCGGTTGTCTTTTTATTCGTTATCTTCTTTCCTTATAAGTTTGCAGTCAATACAGAAGGAAAATCTCTGTTAGAAATTTGATACCCTCTATTATAATTAATTAAGGATATGCAAGTAATTTTCTCTTACATGATTTGAACAAGTCCTGTAACACAATTCATTTCTATTTACACTTTAACGTTTGAAAAGTACAAACGTATCAATTTGTTGATCTTGTTGGAATAATAGATTATTTGTGGATTGAATCTCTGCATAGAGCGTCTAAAATTAGAAGATATCGACAAGGATTTTCAACTGAAGAGAGAGAAAATTGAAGTGAAAACAAGGCCACACACGAAGACGCTAAGAAGTTTAGTTTTCGTCACCTAACTGCGATATCATGATACACAACAAAACATGTCGTTGGTTTTATAAATAAAAACCTCTACTTTTTATTCTTGTTGAAGTCTCCGTCTGAACTTTCCTAACACTATCACCATTATAATTATTTATTTGCTTTTAAACTAAATAAATAAATAAAAATGGAGCGCGTAGAGTTAAATTCAAAGCATTGCGTGGACTATTTCGATTCAAACCGCTGTACAATAAATGGTACGTTGGTTTTTGAATGTAAATTCCGTATTTTGTATTTTTATTTTTTTTATTTAAAGATACTAGTCATCTTCACAATTAAATTTAATTCTCAAGAAATTGGTGATAAAATGAGCATAGTTTTATCAGAAATAATAATTTGATGACAATCTAATATTTTGTAAGGTAAGAGACAAAAAGAATTTATTTACAGAAAATTACCTTAGAGAATTTTATTTTATCTATAAATTTTTTGATATATTAATTATAAAAAGAGCACACAAATTTAGAAGTTTATGTCCTTTTTTTTCTTAATTCTGTAAAATGTTTATTAAAAAGGAAAATAGAAGCGATTATAATGCACGCGCAGTTTTCTAGAACTGGTAGGAAAAGCCAACCACAATCACCTAGACTACGCGTTTTTTTGCCCGCCAAGTATACCAAATGAAAATACGCCACGTGGAGAATCTCAGCTAATAATCAGAGCAAGTGCAACGAGTATTGGCTGTACCATAGAGATCACCGTTCATTGATTATCTCCACTTCCTATGCGAACAACGTTTTATCAGCATTTACATTTTTTCCAGCTCCTCCATGGCGCAATCTGAACCGTCAGATATGGGGGCCCACAAAACAAACGGATCCGGGACAAGTATAAATAAACACCCAACTACGTCAAACCAGATTGCGCTTGCATTGTGGTGTGTAGCGGTGTTCTGTTCCTGTTATCTGTTTTACGAGTCCGTGTCTGTTTCCGAAATCGTCGCCGTCGCAGGGGGCGATGTCTTCCGCCGAGACGGAGATGGAGCCTCTCACGTCGGGGGCGAGCAACCGCATAATTCCGCTCCTCAAGGCTCTCAGGGCTTCGCTCATCTTCGTCTACACCTTCTTCCTCTCCTTCCTCTTCTTCATCCTCCCCCGCCGCCGCCGCCTATCCTCAACGGCGGGGCCACCGTCACCCAAGAAGCATTTGAGGCGGCGCTGGCTCGTGCGCGAGGAGGAGGACACGTGCCGGCGGAGAGCCTTGGCGCAGGACTACCTTGGAATGGGTCGCGACGAAGGGTGGTGCCGGTGGAGCACTTCCATTTTCTATGGGGTTAGAAACAACGCTTTGTTTTGCCGCTCTTGGTTCCCAGTTTCCGAAGATGTCAAGTGAGTTTTTCTCTCACTTCATTTTCACTTTACGTTTTTGGCAACTTCAACACGTCTTCTCCGTTTTTTTTAACGGAATTCTGTCAAACCCTATTGCTTAACGAACTCTTGTGTCTGTGTTCTGTTCTCCACTTCTTAGCCTCGTGTGTACACGTAGAGAATTCTAGAGATAGATTGAGCTAAAGTTCTCGACACATTGAAATTCAGAAATTCTGTTTCAGGGTAAATGGTGAATGAGCTTAAACATTAAAAAAATAGAAATGATTTGTCAGTGTAGCTTGATTGAAGTAATTGGAGTTGTAAGAGAGGAAATTTTGCTAGCAAGTTTCGGGGTTTCATTTTGAGAGGTGTTTTAGTTTTTCTGTCGTTCCTGTGAGAGCTTTTGAAATTGAAGTGAGATGACTTAAGTGCGTCTAGAATTGGGTCCTCTCTTGGTGATATAGAGTAATTGGACAAAGAGAGATGAAAGATGCAAGTGTTTGAAAATTTGAACTGAATTTTTGTTCTTAAAAATTGAATGTAGAATTATTTTGTTCTACATGCTGAATGCAATGAAATTTGCTTGTGTATTATTGTGTTAGTCTACAGTGTTATTGACTCGTAGGTTTACTATTGAACTGTTTACAAACAGCAAAACGTTAAGCTTCACTGATTTTTAATAGTCGTGTTCACAGGACAGTTGTTTTTGTGTCTTTTTTCTGACATGATAGATGAGACCGTCTAACGAATGTATTGTTAGAAAGCTCTTGCTTATCGACTGTGCTTTCTTTTCTTTATTTAATTGCTTGCATCTTTCCTTGTTAGCATGTAAAGCCAACTTTCTGTAACATTTGGCCTAACTTATTTTCTTTGTTCTTTAAGGGGCATTCTGATAATCATTCATGGGCTCAATGAACACAGGTAATCTTGCTCAATTGCTTTGTCCTTTTTTTTTTTAAATTGCTATCTTTCAGGAGTTGATGAATGTTTTTCATTGCGGGACTAGTTTACTCTGCCTTTAGTTTTTGCAAAATTTGATTTTTGAAGCGATTGTCAATACATTTAAATCTTTCCTTTGATTGTTTCTTATAAGATAACAAGAAGTATCGCCCATACCCTCCCAATTATCTGACATATTACTTATTTTTCAGCGGAAGATATGCGGACTTTGCGAGGCAATTAACATCATGCAACTTTGCTGTCTATGCAATGGACTGGATAGGTAATTTAAGATTTCTCTTTCCATTCGCCCCCCTGTGAGATCGTCATTCTTTTGCACCTTTTTTAATCAAATGGATCTACGATAGACTTAGTAACAGTAAAATTCTGTCCTTATCATTTTGTGAGGGATCTGGAGTGATTTGTTTTACTGTTACAGGTCATGGAGGCAGTGATGGATTGCATGGTTATGTTCCTTCTCTTGATCATGTGGTTGCAGACACAGTACGTGCATTCCTTCTTTCTTTAGTTAAAAATCATGTTCTTGTATCAATATAGACTTGTGGTATCTGTTCCTGTTTGTGATAGTTCTTGGAATGGAAAACCGTTTTCCACATCATTGTTTTTCTACCATTTTAATCGGGACAGAGATATTGCGTGAAGTTGGAATACATGTTAACCTTTTATTCTTAAAGCATGAAGCAGCGATATTTCTGAAGTTTTTTTTTTCTTTTTCATGTTATGGTATTATATTCTCAGGAATCTCATATCCATAAATATTATAATGGAAACGTTATTTGAAAACTTTCTTGAAAACAAAAGATATCTAGGAGTATTTTTTTTCATAAGCATCAGAATAAACATTCTCACTTTCGTGGAAATGCAAAAGGATTCAGTGAAACAAATTCAAGTTAACTTGAGAGCTTATTTCTTGCTTTGGCTTACCAATATTTTGATCATACTCTCTAGAATTGTATCTTTTGTTAAATTTCGTTGTAATTGTTATTTGTAGTAATTTTCATGCCATACAACAATTTCAGATGTCAGTCAGTGTTTTTAGCAGTGTACTTTTCTTACTGATAGTAATGGCTTGAACAGGGGGCTTTCCTAGAAAAGATCAGATCGGATAATCCTGGAATACCATGCTTTCTCTTTGGTCACTCCACTGGGGGAGCTGTGGTCTTGAAAGTAAGGGCTGAAATCTCCTGTATATATACCTTTTGGGATTAAATTTGTCTCTGTTGAATTTGGAAATTTAATTTCTGCAAATTTCGTGTAGGCTGCTTCCCATCCTCATATCGAAGTAATGGTGGAAGGAATTATATTAACCTCGCCAGCTTTAGGTGTGAAGCCAGCTCATCCAATTGTTGGTGTAAGTTTTGCATTAGTAGGTTGTGCTTGTTATATAACTATGAGTCAACGTGTTTCTGATTTGTTACTACAACGTTAGCTATGTGTGGTAAACTTGTGCATGTTTCTTATACCTGCAGTAAAAAACATGCTGTAATATACAAAGTTATCATGAAAGTAACAACCTCCCTTTTCAATTGATAATGTCAATCCTCCGACTTCCAATAAAACTATAGTCAGTCTGCTATGATATGATATGATATCTATTGTTTATTGATGTGTTGATGCAGGCTGTTGCTCCAATTTTTTCTCTGGTGGCTCCAAGGCTCCAATTCAAAGGAGCAAACAAAAGGGGCATTCCAGTTTCGAGGGATCCAGCAGCGTTGTTGGCGAAGTACACAGATCCTTTGGTGTACACAGGACCTATAAGGGTACGAACTGGGCATGAAATACTACGGATATCCTCGTACTTAATGCGAAACTTCAACTCCGTGACTGTACCATTCTTTGTTCTGCACGGCACTGCTGATAAGGTAACAGATCCACTGGCCTCACAAGATCTGTATGACAAAGCAGCTTCAAAGTTCAAAGACATAAAGCTGTATGATGGTTTTCTACACGACCTTCTGTTTGAGCCTGAGCGTGAAGAGATTGCTCAGGACATTATCAACTGGATGGAAAAGAAACTATTCACTATCTGAAAATGTAAGAAAAAAAGATGTAATTGTGTTTGATATATATGAGAACACAAGGGATGCCAACTTTGATCAGTGTAGAAAATTGAATTCACCCACGCAAATGGGGTGGCTGAGGCAGATAGCATTATTAATCTTTCGTTTTAGGCTGTTTGATATATATAAATATATGAATTCTGCGAACAACTTTGCTTATCAAGAAACTTGTAAATTTAGTACACCTAAAGTTTTAGTATAAAGTTTTAGATTCACCATTCAATGTACCGTGTCTCCCTGCCCCGAAGGAAATGGCTTCATATAAAGTTGTTACATACATACATGTTTACCATGTAATTAAGAAATCAATACGTGATCATTTAACGTAAACTTCTCTCAGTCCAATACTTTCCATCAAGCTGTTTTCTACATAATACACTAACACAAGTTTTCTTATCCTCACACAGTAACAATGTTTGACACAGGTTTTTAAATTAACATGCTTTCCTTGTGTCAAATAAACATTTATTTATCTCCGTAATTTAAATATTATTTTATTTAATGTTTCTCCCATTGTTTGCTCATACAATAATCTCGGATGGACCGAGCTGCAGAGGAGTACAAGGTAGATTAGATTTGTTAGGTTATTAGTAAAAGCTGTTTTGTTCGAGTCTATTTGAGCAGAGGAGACTCACATAATTCTATCATAAAATTTTGGCTCAGCGGTAAATTAAATACTTCAATATTTGTTGCTGAAAAAAACTTCTAACATCAAATCAGAAAGAAGACACCGTTAAACTATTATCAACATGTTTCTATAAAAGTAATCATACTTTGATAATTTTTATTTTATATATTACTATTTCACAACCTTATTATTATATTAGTATAATAATATAATTTTTAAATATTACTTTATTACTTTTTCAAGTTGTTGTATATAAACTAAATATTCTCAAAAAAAATTATTGTTTCCCTAAACCCAGAAAGAAAAAACAGTGTTTCCATCATTAATATATATAGTGACTAATTTTGTTTTATACAAAAATTCCTTTTAGTTTCTTTTTATTATAAAAATATTATAAAAAACAACTCTTTTCTCTCTGCTATACTTAAATCATCTGGACTGTTCATTTTTAAATTATATTTATTCGATTTATTTGCACATTCATTTTTATTGTTGGAAGATGTATTTTATTTAAGGATCGCGATACGTTGACAACCAATTTTTGACAATGATTTGCCAACGCCATATGTCAGCATTCTATTGGTTCACTTTAATTTATTTTTTAATTAAAAAACTGATGTGAAAAAGGTGACTTTATGTTATTCCGAAAACACCCTCAATCATTTTATTTAAACTTTCTCCTTCAAAGCACGTATCTCTCTCCATTTTAGGTTTTGCTTAAATTTTAACTTAAATTTTAACAAAGTCAGTACACACAACACATTGGGGAGCTCCCTCTACCAGAGCCAGGGAGCAGCGTTAGACTTTTGGTACAGAGGCACTAGTAATCGATTACAACCTGTCTGTAATCGATTACACGGGCACATAAATCACAAAATCCCTCTTCCTCACACAAGCACTTGGATGAAATACCCTAACAAACCCCTAAGCAGTTGTTGGTCCTCCAAAACAACCATTAATCTCAAA
>NC_028355.1:16514625-16554985 GCF_000741045.1 Vigna radiata var. radiata | reverse complement strand
AGTTGTTGGTCCTCCAAAACAACCATTAATCTCAAAATCATAACTTAAATTCTAACCAAGTCAGTACCCACCACACACTGGGGAGCCCCCTCTACCAGAGCCAAGGAGCAGCGTTGGACTTTTGGTACAGAGGCACTGGTAATCGATTACAACCTGTCTGTAATCGATTACACGGGCACATAAATCATAAAGTCCCTCTTCTTCACACAAGCACTTGGATGAAATACCCTAACAAACCCCTAAGCAGTTGTTGGTCCTCAAAAACAACCATTAATCTCAAATTCATAACTTAAATTTTAACAAAATCAATACACACAACACACTAGGGAGCTCCCTCTACCAGAGCCAGGGAGCAGCGTTGGACTTTTGGTACACAGGCACTGGTAATCGATTACAACCTGTCTGTAATCGATTACACGGGCACATAAATCACAAAGTCCCTCTTTCTCCAACTCTTCAATGGCGGACCGTCACACACGAGACCAAAGCAACACTTGGATGGTGGAATGACAGGTTTTGGAGAACGAAAAACTAGTGAGAGAGTTTTGAAGGTTCGAAGTGAAAACAATTTCACTTTCTGAAAGGCGTCAATCCATTTTCAGCATTTTTGTTTCCAAATATGCCCTCCATAACAAAATTAAACTATTTAAAAAATTCATTAAAACAACAAATGAGACACCAACACGTGTCGTTGGCAAATCGTTGTCAAATATCTGTTGTTAAAGTAACATTTTCCTTTATTTAATTACATTCTAAGCATAAACTGTTCTGAACAATAATTTTATCAGGAAAATATTTAAACCTAACCATCATTTTAACTCAATAATAGTGAATTATTGCTCCCACTAGTTAAAAAAAAAGTTACGTGTAGCTTTCAAGACTCTAGTAATGTATAGGAAGGTCATACAAAATGTCATTATCACATCCTTATCTAACTTGTCTGATTTTGTAACCAACTTTTTTTTAGTGGAATAACTTTTACTCACTCTTTTTCAAAATTATCTCAGAAGGATTTCAACACTGCATAGTGATATCAAATTTAAAAGTTCTCTATATGTAATATTTTGTTTGTATTTTATCTCCCTATTATTATTGTATACAACTGCCTAAAATTGACATATGTATGAATAAAGATGAATCACGAAGGAAACTCTTAGTAATACCCACATGGACTGCGTCTGTTACAAATAAAAACAAAAATGGCAGAAAGCAGCACAAGACACGGTATATATAATAAACAATTTTGTGACTACTTTTTTTAATTTTATCAGAGTCAGATGAGTTATTATTAGATTAAAATTAATGCATAATTACAATGGAAAAAATATTAAAAAATGAAGAATTACGACGTTACTCAAACGTGTTTAAACAATAATTTAAAAAGGATTCGGTTCGACCCAGATGTTAAAAGTAATTTTTTTTTTCCAATCTACCCACAGATTTGAACTAACCATCAGCACTGATTAGATCGAATGAGATGAAACCGAGACAAAACGGGAAATAAAAAGAAGTTGTTAAGAGCAAGATGAAATTATGAATCTACCTAGTTTGTGTTACATGCAAGCTCAATCTTCTTGACCATGAACTCCAGATAAGACTCAATAAGCGAGTTCAAATCTTGGAAGCTCCAGCCTTGAACAGGATCACAGACAAAGCTCCACTCGATCTTGGATCCATCCTGGTTCATGGGGAAGACCTTCATTGTGGCCACATAGGACTTAAATCCGAAGTTGTTTTCACCAATTTCGTAGGTCAGACAACGTTGTATAGGGTCTATCTCAAGCAGCTTCTCTTTGGCCCATTTGATGGTTGTTGTCTTCTCAGCATCATCACCAACCCCTTCTTCTTCAACAGTGGAAGCACAGTAGCGGACGAGACCAGGTTGACCTGAAATTCCCTCTACATGGTAACATGTTTCTATGGGAAGCCACTTGTGTAAGTTGCAGAAATCTTCCAGAACCTCCCATGTAAGTTGTGGAACAGTGGCTGGTAGCTCAGCCATGGCTTTACCTTCCCATTTGGGAGTAGATTCCTCTGTCATCGTTATCTTCCTAATACAGTGAAAGTGGTCGTTAGAGTGAGGAACGCTGTAATTACTTGACTCAGACTTCAGGTATATATATTAAGGGAAAAAAAAAATCTTTTTAAAAACTTTTTTTAAATAATTATGTGATAACATAATAGGTTCATTTTAAATATTTTTTAAGACACACGTTTAGATATAATAATGATGCGTGTCTTATTATAAAATAATTATTAGAAAAAATTGTTAATGTATTAGAATCTATCATAAAAGAAATTATTAAAAAAATTATTAGAAAAATTATTAATATATCGGAATCTATGTATCAGTACTCAGGAAAGGAAAATATTATATTCATTATGAGAGTTAATGGGAATTTCTTGCAACCACACAATCAAAATGACGGACATGCCATTTCATAAAACAACGACAAAATACTTATCATAAAGGTTAAACGTTATCTTTTAGATTGGCCTGAATGTGGAAAAAAATAAATACAAAATTAGATGATGTGTTGCGTTGGATTCTCTCACTTTAGATAAGAGAGTAATTTATAATATATAAATTAAAGTAAATTTTATTTTAGGTTCACCTAATATTAAATTACCATTAAATTATCCTTAATTTTTAATCTGTTTTTGGAATGTACATAAAATGTACATGTAGTGAATTGTTTTTCTTAAGAAAAGCTTTAACTATTGCTTTCATTTATCTTGTTATTTATTTTCTTTTCGTCTAGTCACTCTCATAAAAACCAAATAAAACACGTTTCTACGAATGAAGTATGAAAGAGATATGAACTGTTTTTTATGAGTTTTTAAAATAACAAATTAAAAAGTAAAAATAGTGTACAACAATTTAAAAATAGTAAATAAAAAAGTATTGTATGACTACTATACTTTTGTAAAACAGCGTAAACAAAATAAGAAAAAAAAACGTAGATGATAAAAAAATTATTTTGAAAACTTAGTATAAGTGTGAATAATTGTTTTGCACAAACTAGTTTTTTTGCCCAAGTTAACGTCAGTTTGTGTATATATTAAAGGTTTAATCATTTAAAATGTCTTTATTTATGTTGAGTTTTCTCAATTAGGTCCCAGTATTTTAAAACGTCTCAATTAAGTCCCTATTTTTGCAAATTTGAATCAATTAAGGATTTGCCGTTAAATTGAATAAACGGTGTTAAAATTGAGTATGCATGACATCCAAACTTGGCTTAGGTGTCAGTTTACGGTGAGCTGACTTGGTTTTGTCACATTTCTTTTAATTAAATTTCATTATTCCATTTTCTCATATTAGAAGTCTTCCATTTTCTGTTCTGTATTGCATTCCTTCATCCTATTCCCCTGAGCACGATGAGCCATGAAAATTCCTTCTGCTTTTAATCCACTTCAAAAAAACCTCCCCTTTGTTTTTAAGCTATATCTTCACCAGAGAAACAAAGCAGAAAAAAGAAAACATCAGAACCAGAACCAGTATGTCCATCCTCACCAGAATCATAGAATCCACAAAAATAAAACCAATCACCAAGAACCAAAATCAATTTCCAGCCCCACGCACAAGCTTGTATCCTACCTGCACTGAACCAACTCTCGCATCATACCATCATCCAACCTGTAAATCGTCCAAGGCCATGAGAAGGCAAACGACGACCCTGACTAGTGGAGGTGACAAGATTTAAGAGTGGCGGTCTGGGTGGTGTTTGCGATGATGTTAGGCGACGGGATTCTAGGGCTTGAGGGCGATTCTGTGGTGGTGGCTCATTTCGACGACGATTGGGCACATCACGAACGGCGAGGGCGCCTCCTCCTTGCGTGCAGAGAGGAGCCAAGAATGGTTAAATGTCGTGGCCGACAGTGTTTGTCGGCGACGCCTTGGATAGAGGGGGATCCGTCGCGGTGGCTGGATCAGTTGGATGGAGGTGAGAGTGGCTCGTGGCTGCCGGCGGAGATGGGGGGCTTCTAGGGTTATCGAAGCGAGAGGGAAAAGGGGGGAAAACGCTATGGCCGGCGAAGGTCGCCGGTGACTCTTTGGACGAACCGGGAGGGCCGTTGCGGTGGCGATTCCGGTTGACTGAGGCGGTGGTGTGCGTGGGTTCAAGAGGGGCTAACCCTACGAGAGGAAGAGAAATCTCGAGCCTCTGTTTTCTCAGGGCTGACACCCACACTCAATTTAATTAAAAATTGTGAGAAAACAGTATAAAGTGACACCTCAGCATGCCACCCCAATCAATTTTAACACCGTTTAGTTAAGTTAACGGTAAACCCTTAATTGATTCAATCTTGCAAAAATAGGAACTTAATTGAGACGTTTTAAAATATTGGGACCTAATTGAGAAAACCCAACATAAATAGGGACAATCTAAATGATTAAACCTATATTAAAAGAGAAATAGAGATTGAAAAGAAAATTACAAAATATTTTTAAAATTTGTTATTAGATTTTGAATAGAATTAACCTTAAAAATAATTTATAAGTTTAAAAAATAATATCGTTTATGATGTCTAGGGTTGATGATCAGTTACATTTAGTCTGCTTTATATCATAGTTGTTCCCGTCTCTCTGAGAATCTCTTCCTAAACAATATGTATATTGATAAGTTGCATTTAGCCTGTTTTATCTCATGGTTGTTCACGTCTCTCCAAGAATTTCTTCCTAAACTATATATATGTTGGGGGTTGACTGGAGAGTCAGATATGTTTCTCAACAAGGTCTATAAGAATTGAATTATGGAAAAAATGTCTTTACCTCAATATTAAACATGTTTTTATAGAGTTTATGACGATCAAACTAATTAGTCATTAGTTACCGTTAATATACCTGCTAATCGCATATTAATGATTGTTATTCCATTAATTAACCTTTAATTACGTCCAACGGCTGTCTCCTCCGATTGGTCGTAATTGATCGATTGGCAGCATGTTTGACATATCACCGATTGTTATGCCATGTAGTACAAATATGTCTATAAATATATAAATAATAGACTTTGTAAATATATAAAAGATAAAATATGTACAAAATAGAATAAACTCTTTAGAAGTATAAAGGATATGTAAAAACATGTATTGTTGGCTCATTAAAAGTATAAATTAGTGTATAAATAAACTGATGTAGTGTGAATTGTTAGACTCTTCCAATCAATGTATTATCAAACTCGTTCAATATATGTTATTAAACTTGTTTAATCGGAACATACTCATCTAATTCGTATTATTAGACTCGTCTAATTAGTATATGGACAAACTTATGTAATGTATATTGCAAGAATCACCTAATCATATAATGAATAAAGTCATCTAATGTGTATTAATAAATTCATCTAATACATGTATGAACAAACTCGTCTATCAAATATTGTTAGACTGGTGTGATTATTGTACGGACAAACTCATTTAGTGTGTTACAACACTCGTGTCATAAGATTGGTTTGATTAATGTATGACACTAGTGCAATGAAGGGATATGACACCGATTGTTTTGGGGTTATGGCAGCAATTGCAGAATCGAAGTATAATCAGGCGAGGTAAAAAGGCCAGACTTTTGGCCTCAGTTCAAAAATCGAAGTAAAAAAGATTACGATTTTGTCTCAGTTCAAAAAACTCAAAGCAGTAAACATAAAAAAGTGGATTTATTGTCTCGGTTCTAGTTTCAATCGAGATTGCAGACCATTAAAATTGATTAATTAAAGGGTCCATGGCCGCAGTTGGATCCTGAACGAAGTAATATACAATTTTTTTTCCTTGGTTTGTTATCACAACTGTTGTCTAAAGTCTTTTTTTAGAAAAAAAAAAAATGTTCGTTATGATTTTGTAAACATTTCATTTCATATAAACCAAGACACATAGAAACAAACCTATTTACTTGTGATTTTTTGTTTTAATAACGATGATTATTATTTTTTATTGAAATTCTTTTGGACTACGCTTTGAAAATCCTATTTTCAGGAGCCCCTATTTTGGGTGAATATGAAGTTTAAAATTTATTTGGATTGCAGATCCAAATAACCCCAACATTCACTTTGGTTGACAATTTTTGCATTATTATATGTTGATTTGGGTATAATTTTTTTTGATATCGTGGTAGCTTGCATAGCTAGCTAATCCTTCAATATTTTCCAATAAAACGACATTTTCTATTTTTTAGAAATTTATTTTGTTTCTTTTTAAACTTTGCAAAAATATTTAAAATAGTTAGATTTTGAATTTTGAGCTGAAATTTTTTGTGAGGGGTTTTCATGATTTTTGGGCCCTTCAAACAAATTTTCAAGTCATTTCAAATTTGTTTAATCATATTCTCAATTTTACCTATACCTATATTTTGATGTATATGGTATATGAAGAACAAATTATCAAATGAAAACATCAAAAACCTAAAACGAAACTAATCTTGAATGAGTTTGGTGCTAAAACGAAATGAAATGAAGGTCACAAAGCGCTTATCCGAAGAATACCTATACACAAAATCAATCAGTCAAAACGAAAGAATATCATAGTTAAGTACTTAATCAACGTAAAATGAAAGAAAAATGGAAGAAATGTCAAGGATGATGGTCGTGAAAATGGAACGTGAAGAAAGGAAAGCAGTGCGACAAAGTAAAGAAAACAAAGAAATGTGGAAGAGGCTATGGTACTTCGCAAAATTTAACCCTAGAAACACATGTTATTACCTCGATTATTTTATTAACTGAAGCAATAAGAGTTATATGGCCTTGGGTTAATTAATTACTACTGTCTAAAGTCTCTCAAAAAATAAAAAAAATAAATAATAATATTTTCAGTTATTTTATACTTCAATTCACGGCATAACCAAAGCATAAGGACTTTATGGTCTCGGTTCTCTAAATAACCGAGGCCATAGACCTAGTTTAAAAATGAGTCAACTGAAAACTCAAATTTGTAGTGGGTTTTTACCTCGGCTGTTTGTAGAACTCTTTAGGCTTTGGTTCTTTTTGAACTGAGACATATATGTTAAAAAAATGTCACTGCGTCATTTTTTGCTTCGGTTGCATTGAAACCGTTGTCAAATACGCGAGTTAATATCCATATTTTTATTAGTGTGAACACATTTGTTTAATGTATCTTTTTGGACTTATCTAATCAATGTATGAAATGACTTGGGTAATATTTTTTATTTTATTTATCTAATTTCTATATAAATATACTCATTTAATGTGCATTACTAAATCTATGTATAATGATTTTTAATATACTTATCTAATCCATGTATGAATAAACTCCTGTAATGTGTATTGTGAGATTAATTTAATTAGTAAATAAACATAATAAAATTATTTAATTTATATGTTAAAAAACTTGTGTCTAATAAATACATGAATAAATGTTTTTTTGACAATTTTTTTTAATTTTATCAGGTGATCAATAATTATCAATATGAAAAAAATATTAAAAAATGAAGAATTACGAGGTAATACTGAAACCTGTTTAACAATAATTTAAAAGATCCAGTTCGTGTTAAAAGTTGTTAAAAGCAAGATGAAATGATGAAATGGGAACAGAAAAAGATCATAATTTGAATCTACTAGTTCGTGTTACATGCAAGCTCAATCTTCTTGACAATGAACTCCAGATAAGACTCAATAAGCGAGTTCAAATCATGGAACTCCAGCCTTGGACAGGATCACAGACGAAGCTCCACTCGATCTTGGATCCATCCTGGTTCATGGGGAACACCTTGATTGTGGCCACATAGGACTTAAAGCCCAAGTTGTTTTCACCAATTTCGTAGGTCAGACAACGTTGTATAGGATCTATCTCAAGCAGCTTATCTTTGGCCCATTTCATGGTTGTTGTCTTCTCAGCATCATCACCAACCCCTTCTTCTTCAACAGTGAGAGCACAGTAGCGGACGAGACCAGGTTGACCTGAAACTCCCTCTACATGGTAAGATGTTTCTATGGGAAGCCACTTGTGTACGTTGCAGAAATCTTCCAGAACCTCCCATGTAAGTTGTGGACCGGTGGCGGGTAGCTCAGCCATGGCTTTACCTTCCCATTTGGGGGTAGATTCCTCTCTCATTGTTATCTTCTTATGATAGTGAAAGTGGTCGTTAGAGTGAGGAACACTGTAATTACTTGACTCAGACTTCAGGTATATATATTAAATTATCATTAAATCATCTATTAATTTTTAATCTGCGTTTGAAACGTACATATAACTAAATTTTTTTTTAAGAAAAGCTTTAACCATGAGTTTTTGGTGGCTACTTTGTTTCATTTGTCTTGTTATTTATTTTCTTTTCATCTCGTTTCTCTCATAAGTTGTTAAAATAACAACTTAAAAAGTAAAAATAGTGTACACAAATTTAAAATAGTAAAAAGAAAAAAGTATTGTATACGAATAAACTTGTGAATTTATATTGCACGATTTGTCTAATCATATAATTAATAGAGTCATCTAATGTATATTAATAGATTTATATAATACATGTATGAATAGATTTGTTTATCGTATAATGTTAGACTAGTATAATCATCTAATATGTATTATTAAACTTGGGTTACCATACTCATTTGATTGATGTACAAACATACTTAATTGTTTAATATTTTTAAATTTATCTGACTAATCTATGGAATGACTTAAATTTGAATTCGTTGTTTGAAACTTTGATACAATTTGATTCATAAACTTTTAAAATGAAACAATTTAGCCTTTCTATTCCAATTGCATTGAATTTTTTTTACTTGTCATGTGGTGTTTCACATTTTTATTTCAATTATTTACATTGATTGTCACGCTTTAACTCAAATATTAATATGAAAGACATTTCAATAAGAAAAAATAAATACAAATTATTATATCCATTCATTTTTAAAATTGAGAAACTAAAATATATCAAAATTTAAAACAGAAATTAATTCCAATTTCATCTTCAATTTTAGGAGTTAAAATAATATTTAACCCTTATATTAGAAAGTTATATATATATATATATATATATATATATATATATATATATATATATTAATTATTCATGTTAAATATATTTATATAATAATGAAAAATATATTTTTTTATTGATAGTTGTTTTTTCAAAATAGTACTATTACATGATTATTTTTTTTATATGACAATATAAATATTAAGACACAAACCTAAAATATTTTTTTCAAATTTAATTTTATTATATGACGAAATAATTAAAAATTATAAAATAATGAAATTAAAAAAAAATTAAAAATATGAAAAAAGACTTAATATTTTATATATAAGTTAACTATTAATAAATTATTGAATGACCAAATAATGAAATTATGAGAGAATAAAATTAAAAAATAAAGGTTTAATATATCGGTAGGTCCCTATTTTTGCCTTAAATCTCAATTACGTCCCTTTCTTTCTCAAAATCTTAATTGGATCCTTATTTTTATAAAATTGAAGCAATTAAAGACCTGCCGTCAAATTTGACAAACGGCCGTTTAAATTTAGATTACGTGGCATTTTGCTTTAAAAATTTGGATTGAATCAGATTCACATAAGAATATGAAGACCCCTTTTCTTACATAAACCTTCCTTTTAAAATTGTCTCCAAACCATACTCCTCTTCAATTTCTCTGCTGTTCTTCCTTCTCCCAGGTTCACATCTCTCCCATCTCCACACTAATCCACTCCACTTACCTCTCGTAGCTGCTTAACCCACTTGGAAGCCAAGACTCTCCCAAGTTTCATCAAATTCCATTCTCAATTCTGATTCTGGAGAAGAGGTAAGCCAGTTCCGCTTTTCTTTACTGATTCAAGTCTTGGAGCATGCAATTTACCAATTGCATGTGTTCTTGACCATTCCCTCTTCAATTTCTAGCTAAAATCCCACTTTCAATTCTGTTTTGATCACAAATTTGTGATCCTTAGGGTTGGGGGCAAAATTCCGCAAAGTCGAGAAACCTGAGTAGCGAGCTTTGAACCGTTTTGGGCAGAATCCAAGTAAGGGAAGCTTGATTCTTCTAAGTTCAGTTGTTTAGTGATAGATTATTATCTCTAGTTATAGGAAAATTTGTTGAATTGAAATGCATGTGTGAGTTTGTATGACATTTTGTAGTTCTTGCTTGTATCAATGAAAACGTGTATTGAAATTTATATTATTGGTCTGTGATTGATGAGAATTGATAATAGATAAATTCTGAGTTGTATAATTGTGTGCGAGTTGCAAATTCAAAGTCTTAGGAGGAGAATTTAGTTCTACAGATTTTATAAAAAAAAAATGGTTAAGTTAGTTTTCAGCATTTGAGTTAAAACTAGGGAACTTGGGTAGTGAAATTTTAATTTAGGTGTTCAGGTATGAAATGGGTATTTGGGACAGTTTAGTTAAGTCACTTGTGACTTATAGACAGTGCATAAATGGTCTAAAATGGTGTCTAGGTAGTAGAATTAATATTTGATTCTTAAGTTCCTCATAATAGAGTTCTAGATCCAAATTTCATGCATATCTCTTAGAGTTTTGATTTAGGATGGTGTGTGAGACTTCAAACAAGTTAGATTCAACTTGTATTTCAAGTTAGGAGTGTCCAAAGTTCACTAAAAGGCCTAAAACGAAACTTAGGGGGTAGAGTTGCTCAATTATGCAGAAAAATCTACATAATTCACGTCGGGCGCCCAAAAAGGGCGCTGGGCGCCATTTCCTGCTGTTTTCCAGCAGAAATTCACGCTGGGCGCCCATAAATGGCGCTGGGCGCAGGTTTCTGCTGTTGCTTTTGTTTTTGATAGTTTGGGGGGTTCCGGACGTCCGTTTTGGACGTTCTTTAGGTCGTTTTGGGGGTTTTAGACCCTTCCAGAACCGTTGAATGCTAAAATCTAAATTTAGCCCTTAGGTGGCGTAAGGGAAAACTCTTTCCCATCTCTTCTTCTCTGTTCCAGTTAAACGCAGAACTCTAGAAGCTTGAAGCTTCTTCCCTTTCACTAACGCGAACAGACTCAACGTTGGGAGCAATAATATTTTGCGTTTTCGAGCAGAGACAGAGACCTTGTGGAGGTGCAGCGGACGATAACAAATCGATGGTGCAGCAAGGTCGCGGCGACTGCACAAGGACGTTGGTCGGTCCGATTCGTGGTGCAAAGAGGGAGGGTTTGTTTTGGCATCTCAGTGGTCGTTCTCGTGGGTGGTGGGGATCGCGTTCTTGGTTGTTGTTTCAAATTAGGTTTTTTTTTTTAAATTGGAATTAGGGATTTGATTAATTGGCGAAGAGGTCGTTCAAATGCACCACCAACTCCGGCGGCGGCCACTCCAACAGACGCGTGGTCGCGTAGACGCCATCCACGATCTCAGAAATCACCCTCAAGGCATTAGGGCCGGAGGAACAACCCATATCAGCAATGCCCATCTTCTCAGGCCAACTCGTGCACAAAATCTGCACAATGGCTTTCTTTCTCCATGCCTCTGCACAAGAGATAATTGTGTTCTGCAAAGTAAAAAAAAATAAAAATTATCATTTTTTTCAGCACAACATCATGAGTTTAGTAGTTTCTTGCAAAAATTAAGGTACGATGTAAGAAGAATATAGGTTGAATGTTTGTGACAGAGAAGATAAGTAAGAGGAAATTAATTAACCTGAACGGAAGAGTTCATGGCATAGCTAGTTTCACCTGCGCCTTTGTTCATGTGGAAGAGTTCATAAGTTTCCATTTCTTTCCTTGTGGCTGTTTGCATGGTAAGTGTGTTGAAGTTGAAGGTGTGATGAAAAGGGAAAAATGGCTCCTGTATGATTCATCAGGGAATTAGGGATTTGATTCATCTGGAAAAGTGGATTTGATTCATCTGTAGATTGATTCAAATGGGAATTAGGGATTTGATTCTTTGCGTTTCAGATTGTTTCCTCTGCAGATTTAACTAATGAAACACATAACTCGTTTTGCCCACTTTGACCTTTCTAAAATCTGATTATGCTCACATTGTAATCCAAATTTTTAATATAAAATTCATTTTGAATGCCATGTAAGATTAATGAAGTGGTTGACTGTGCCACTTAATTGAGATTCAGGGCCAAAATAGGGACCTACCAATATATTAAACCAAAAATAAATGAATAACATAGAAAAAATAATTAATATTATTCTTTAACTAAGTATATTAAAATATATTAGATAAAAAAATTTAATTGTGACTAAAATGTATATAAAGACACATGAATAACTATTTATTTATTTTAAAAATTAACTAATTTTTAAGAATGTGTGTCACGGTTTAAGTTGATTAAAAATATTTCATATAACAGAAAATTTTATATGACAATATAAACAGTTTGCATTGTTAATAAATATATATCATTATTATTTAAATAATATAATTTTAAAAAATAATATTAAAATATTTTTCTCTAAATTTAACTTTATCGAATTACCAATCAAGTAATTAAAAATCATAAAAAGATAAAATAAAAAAATAAAAAATATAGAAGATAATTAATATTTTTGTATAAGTTATTCTTTAATAATTTATTAAATGATAAAGTAATTAGAATTATAAATGAATAAAATTAAGAATAAAAAATACTATATAACAATTAAGTTAATATTGTAAATATATTAAAAAGGTTTTTAATGGTGATTAAAATATTCTAAGACACGCGTATTAAAAAAATAATTTTTATTTTAAAAATAAAAAATTCTTTAAAATAGTTTTTGGAAATACAAATCATAAATTAAATCGATTAATAATATAATTCAAATTTTATACATAATTTACATTTTAGAATATATATATATATATATATATATATATATGAAAATTATAAATTTGAGAAAGTAATAGTTTTGTTTAAAAATTATAATAATAATTTAGATATTAAATTATAGAATTGAAATATATTAATATTTTTATCTGTGTGTTACTTTTTAAAATAATATTATTTTTAGAAATAAAATTAAAATATACATATTTAAAAAAGTATTAATGACTAAATAATTATAAATCATAAAAAGATAAAATTATAAAATGAAAAAATAGTATAAAATATATATATTTTAAGTATAAGTTATTTTATAATAAATGATCAAAAGTTATAAAAGAATAAAGTTAAGAATAAAATATAGTATACACAAATTAGTTTGAAAATAAAATAAATGAATAAAAGGGTAAATAAACATTTTTGAACATGTAATAGCACACTAAATATAAATAAAAAAGAAATTAAAAAATAAATAAATAGATAAAATAATAAAATAAATTTCATGCAGCAAAATAAATATAAATAAAAAATTAAAAATGTCAAATGATTAAAAAAACAATTTTTTAAAACTTTTTAAAATGTCAAATAACTAAAATAATTAACAGAATTATCAATAAAATAAATTTTCTATTATTTTGTTCTTATATTATAATAATAATAATTGTATGAAGAGTTACAGTTATAGAATTAAATTTTTCTTATTGAGCTGAAAAAGAGTGCATGGATTTTTTTTATATTAAGATTGTTTATAAAAGTGCCGAGATATTGAAATATAACTAGTTAAAGAAAAGGTTTAATCTCATCATAAATCTCCATTTTTATCTGAAATATTAAATAAGTCCTTTTTCTATTTGTTGTATCAATTGAGTTTCTATTAATGTAAATTTGATTTAATTAGAGATATGCCGTCAAATTTACTTAACACCCGTTTAATATTTGACAACTTTACATGCTCATGCTCAGTTAAATGATAATGACATGTGGCATTAAAATTAAGTTTTGATTTAAAAAATTTTAAGGAGATCAGATTTAGAGAAAGGGCAAAATGGAAAGATAAAAAATTTTAAGTTAATTGATATATCGGGGTTCTTAGGGTTCAAGGGGAAAACCCCAATTCGAAGAGATGGATAATGAATTGCAGAATCTCCTCCGCCTGCCTGCCGCCGCCCCCGACAAACCGGCCATCGTGAGTCGTCGCCCAAGCAGTTGTTGATTCCACCGCTCACCACCGGACCCATGGTGGACCATGGCGTCAAAATCCTTTTTGCTCTTCTCGTGCTCGAAGGAAAACGATCCCTGAGACGCATACTTCCTATCACTAGCGAGATCAGCCATCGCCGGTCGTTGGTCGCCAACCAAGACGTTACCATCATCGTCGTTCACCGCCGGAGGCAGTGCCATCCAAGACGTTGGATCTTCTCTGCTTTTTTTCTTCGCGTGCAAGGGAGAACCCCTCTCGGTTCGAAAACAACACCGGCCGCCGCTTGGGCAAGCCCGACCGCCATGAGCCACAAGCCAGGACGCCACCGGTTGTAGTGTCAAAGTCCTTCTCTCACCCCGATTCAGCGCGACCCAAAAGTAGGGGTCATCACCGAGACTTTGTTGCTGCAAAACTCCTTTGAGCACCCTCTCAGCCAGGGAGGAAATCAGATGCTACTAATGGGTTACGAGTTGAGCAAGAGATTGAGGTGGTGCCTCGTCGGTCTTCGAGGTTGAGCTACATCGAAATTGGTGTGTTGGGGGAACGAAGGTAAAGATGAATGGGGTGAGTTGTTCTAGAGGAACGATTTCGAATGAAATGGCATGGGATTTACGATTTGGTCCGTTCATTGTGTTTGATATAGGTGGAAGATGGTCTTGAGATTGAAGGTAGCTACAACAAACATCATTACTCAGATTGAAGGAGACCTACGATTTGCTAGAGAGAAAATTTGCTTCTGTTTTCTATTATGGAAATGCGTTGATTCTGCTTCTGTTTCCTTTTTACTACATTTTTCTATAGTGATTTATGGGTGCAAGTAAAGGGGCATTGAAGCCTTGATGTTGAGGAGTATATATCTATTTTCTATTGTTAGTAATGCTTGATAAATCTTGCTAGCATTGAAATCACATAAATCTTATTAGCAAAATGTGACTTCTATAATTTATTGTCCATCTCTTCGGATCAAAGAATGTGATTTTCCCCTTCAAAGAAACTCTAATGTGATAAGATTTATGTGATTTCAGAATCCTGTCGCTTGCAATCGAACAAGGAATGCGATTTCACCTTCAAAGAAATCCTAATAATACCAACTCTATCAGTGAACGCGATTTCCCCCATTTTTTTCCTCCAATTAAAGGTCACAACACTTATAATTTTTATCCTTCCAAGTTTGCCCTTATATGAATTTGCTATCAGCTATGCAATTTAAAAAAATAACTGAATCAAAATGTCACATGTCATTACTGGTTGGTTGAACTGTGCAGGCCACTTAAGCAAATATTTAACTATCCTTAGGTGAATTTGACGGCAGCCTCTAATTAAATCAAATTTACATTAATAGAAACCTAATTGATACGAAAAAAAAAGACCTATTTTAGATTTTGGATAAAAATAGAAACTTTTAGGGAGATTAAACCTTAAGAACACGAATAAAAGGAAGTTGACAAAATAATAGGATTATTATTTTAATTATAATTAAACTAAAAAATTAACTTTTTATATAAAGCTTTTAAAAAATGTTAGTCAAATACATAAAGTTGTTGAAGATGTAATAGTAACTAAATATTATATTGGGTAATTTAATTTCTTTTATTTTGAAATGTGAAAATCATTTTCCTATTTATTATTTTAAAAATATTGAAATAATAAAATTCAAACTATTAGGAAAACAGATTAAAAGTAAAAACAATTGAAAAATAATGTCAATATCATAGACATATGTAATATTAAAAAACATCCAAGTAAAAAAATAATGATTAAAAAATATAAAAATATAATAAAGCAATATATTTGTCTTAATTTCATATTCATTATAAAAATAAAATAATTATAAATTTTTTTTTTTATTTGAAATAATTGAGAATAAAAAAGGTTTGTAAATCTTCAGAAAATAAGTATTAATAGAAGAGGTTAAATTTTTCAAAACAAAAAAAATCTTTACAATATAAATCTGATATCAAAAAGTTAAAAAAAAAAAAATCATAGATTGATTGTGACAGTGAAGGTTTAAAAAGTCTCTATAGGCCTATTCAGGGAAGATAAGAACCTTTACAAATTAAAAAAAAAAAAAACATTTATTAAACAACAATTTTTTTTGTAATGAAAAAAAATAATATCAAATAAATGTGAAAAATATGTGTTAAAAGTATGATTTCGTTTATCAGCATAATAATATAGAGCTGGTTGACTGAATTAAACAAACAAAACAGTTTGCATAAAAGTTTAACCACAAGCCAACATTATACTTTTGAGTTTTGAGAGAATTAAACAAACAAACACTTCTAGAAAAGTTTAACGGCAAGCAAATATTAGTTTATGCTTGATTATTAATTGCAGAAATTTCAAACACGGAGATTGATTAATCTGACCAGATGTGAAAACCTATGGTGTGTTGTATGCAAGTTGGATGTTCTTCTTTATGATCTGCAGAGAAGACTCAACATATGACTCCAAACCTTCAACACTCCACCCTTCCATTGGATCACAGACAAATCCCCATTCAATCTTGCATCCTCCCTCCTCCCTTGACAGCACTTTGAGTGTGGCCACATAGAACTTAAATCCCATGTTGTTCTCAATAACTTCATAGCTCAAACATCGTTCAACAGGATCAATGGCAAGTAGCTTCTCTTTGACCCACTTCAATGTTGGGGTCTTCTCCACATCATCAACAATGGTTGAAGCACAGTATCTGATGAGACCTGGTTTGCCAAGACTACCCTCTTGTTGATAGCATGTGTCTAGTGACATCCACTTATGGATGTTGCAGAAATCCTCTATCACACTCCATGCTACTTCACCATTTGTGTCTGCAAGCTCAACCACTGCTTTACCTTTCCATCTTTCATCAGATTTCTCTCCCATAGTTCTTGTCTACACTTTATACTCAAACAGTTTTATACATCACTCCACTTAATACAGAAAATGCACAAACTATGCTATTTCTAAAATAGAAAAACGAAAAAGAGTAATGAGTTAATGAGAAGATTGCTATGCATGCGGTGTGTTTATTGTGTTAATGTCTAAATATCAGTGCTAAAAAGAAGTAGCATATTTGATGGGTGTTAGTTTTTATTATTTGATACTAAAGAAATTGAATTTATATCTTTTTTTTTCATTGTCTTTTTCAAATTCATTAAATCAATCTTAAATCTTCAAATTTTTAATAGAACGAGTTTAACTCGCTATCTTTCTTATTACCTATTATATCTTTAATACTGAGTCATCCTTATATTTTAAAAATTTGAATAAGTAAAAGTATGTTTATATTCTTTTTTTTTTAAAAAAAAAAAAAAAGAAGAAGAAAAGCAGTGGTGTGCAACTATACATGATAGAAATAGAATAGGAATCTGCTGCTGATCATTAAAGTTACAGCACAAGTCAAGTTATTCATTTGTCCTCTTCCCATGTGTTTTTCTTTCAATTGAACATCTTTTCGGACAAGAATAATCTTTCAATAAAAAAGCATGATCCAAGACTTAAGATTTAAAGTATCATTACATACAAAAGTTAATGTTAGAATGAAATGATTAGAGAAAAAAATTAAAAAATTAATCACTAATACGCTTATTAAGAAAACAGAAAGAAACATCCTAAAAAAAAGTCATGAAAATGACTTTGATCAAGAAAAGGATTCAAGATTCGATTTTGCATAAAGAAAATGTTAGCACTTTGTGACTTTTAGGTGAAAGTTCTACATTGACTATAAATAAGACCAATTTATAATATATATGTGAAGTATAAACATTATTTTACAAGCTGGTTTGTAGGTTTGAGTTAGGTTTAAACCCATCTTCAAATACTTTCACCGTAAAAATTGTAACCAATTGCATAATTTTCCTGATACAAATTGTTAATCTTCTTAAACAAAATTATTTACTAAGACTTGTTTAAGTGTGAATTTTATTTTTAAAAGAGAAATTAATTTATAAAATGAATTACATTTTTTATTAATCTTTTTAGTCCTAACAGGTGTTACCTTATTCTTTCTTTTCTCTCTATATAATAAAAGGCCAAGTTGAGGTGGTGTTTAGTTTTAAATTTTATGTTAGAAGACTCTCACAAATAATCAAAAACATAAAAAAAAAAATACTCATCCAAAATAAATACCAGTACCTCTTAACACTTTTGTAATACTGAAACTAGTTAACCCAAAAGTGCATAAAATAAGTTATTGTTATTAAGAGCTTTGTTTGGATCCAAAGTTAATTTTAATATTCTTTATAGAAAAACACTCCATATGTTCAGTAAAGAAGTTAATATATACGTATATATGCTCTAAACATTTAAATTTTACATCTAATCAATTTAAATGTTCATTTTAATCTTTTAATATTTTTATTTAAAAAGCTTTCACAATGTATGATTACAAAAAAGTGCATCCAAAATAGTTATTGGTATACATTTGTTATATTATTTCATTCTTCTATGTTTTAATATTGTACGTTTTCGACATTAAAGTTTAAAAGTTTAAAAGTTCAATATGGTATTTCGTGTTTTGAAAATTGTTTATTTTAGTCCTTTCTTGTTACCCTAACTAATGTTTTAGTTAAGGAAGTTAACCAAATAAACTCTTGACACAGCATGAAATATTTAAAAACAAAACCATGATTAAAACCTGTGTTAACATATATGTAAACTGAGTGTAGGTTCAGTAGGTTCACAATACTCTGTTTGTTTGACACTCTGAATTATTTAAATCAACCAATCATCGTTTTAATTAAAACAACTGAAATAGAATATTTAAAAAAACAAAGTTTGAGGATTTTAAAACTTAATGTACAAAATAAAAAAGAAAAAAAAAGCAGAATACAAAGAATTAAAAGCAAATCCAATATTTAGAACTTGAAAGTATCTGGACTACTGTGTTTCTTTCTCATCATCATTCAAGAATATTACTCTTACAACTTGTTAAGAGTGTTTCTATTATTAACTATTTAAATATCATATATTTAGAACATATCATAATAGTATTTGTTAAAAGTATTTAGGATGTGTTTGTCTTTCATCAACTTCAAGGAATATTAGCGGAGTAAAACTTATTAGTTAAAAAATGTTTCTATTGTTAATTTAGGTCCTGATAAAGATTATCTACAACTTTGATAGGGACTAGCACAGAAAAGCTTGAAGATTAGCAGAGTACTTGTTAAAAGTAATTCTATTGTTAATTAACTATTGTAAATGTAGAATAAAGATTGACGGGTTAAAAATTATTAAAAGTATACCCTAAAGTAAAACTAGCAATTCTATTATTAATTACCTATAGGTTATAACATGTTAAAAGTATTTTATTATTAATTACCTATAGGTTAAAACTTGTTAAAAGTATTTCTATTATCAATAAATTATATATTCTTGGATTGGAAAAAAAATAATTAATCTTTAATATATCTAAATTGGAAAACCATCTAAACTATCATTATTACTAAACTCTTATTTTTGCGTATTATATTCTATAATATAATTAATAAATATATAACATAATTTCAATTGGATAAATTGACTTACCTCGAAATAGTTACACTCAATGGAAGCTATGCATAAAACAACCCAGAGTCTCTTTCCTTCTATACTTGATAGCATAGATTTTGTTGTCTTTCTCTTTAATATACCACATAAGATAATGTTCATGAGATTACCTGTACAATGTGGGACTTTTAAGTCAGAGTAAGTGATAAGAAAGAGAGGAAAAGTTGGGACTTTCTTACCTTAGCTATGATTATGTAATAATAATTAGACTGTTGCAAGACTTATGATACCAAAATTTCACTGTCATAATATCTTTTCCATGCATTTCGATGGAGGTTTAAAATTCAAACTAATAGATCATAGAATTATAATATACTTTTATTGTCATATATTATTATAAGCACGTATATATTTTTTTCCTCCTACTACATATTTACTTATCTATTGAATTAGAAATGACTTTTGTCATACTATTATTACCCGATAAATTCGCCCACAATTAAAGTTGACTGAGATTTCTGTTATGAATTGTTCCAGTGGGATACCTAATCTGTCGGGTCACTTGTACGTGACTTTATTACATGTTTATCAAGAGTTAATTTAATTATATAACTAATCAACGAAAAAATCTCATAATTGTTTGTGTCTAAAATCTAATAAGTCTTGAAGATAATTTCTTAAAAATATATTTATAATTTCCTAAATATCTGTACAAAATACATAATTACATGAGATTCATAGTTGTAAAATTTGAAACTGGGCAAGATGAGATAAATAACCAGCTGAATGAAACCACGATCAATTGACAATGAGATACCACACATAGTTTTTGGAATGTGGGAGAACATGGCAATTGATGACGGAAAGAAATCATGAAAACGACCAACAGAAAATGACTTGGAATGTTGTAAATCTTTTTCTTTTCTATTATAATGTTTTTACGATTTTATGAAAAAAAAATCATTTTCTTGTAAAATTAAATTATATAACATAAACTTTCACTATTTTAATATTTGATTTAGCTAATACATTACATTTACTACAAACATATAAAATATTATGTATACTGACACAAAAATTTCACGAGTATACAATGTAGCCACCTTTAAGGTAACGGTTGGAAGAGGTGACCCAGAAATTATGCAGAAACAACATATTCACTATGCCCTAACATAGTTGAAGAAAGCAAAGATATTATAATAGTAGGTAGCACTAATTAAGTACAAAGTGAAAGAATATCTGAATCAAAACTTGGTAGATGACTGACTACTTTCGATAAGAACAAATAAAAGATTTTTAGGTTAAATAATAGAATTTGTCAGATACCTATATAATACATAATTAGATCACCGACTAAATAAAAGGTCTATTGGATTCCTGATAATTGATACTATCATGATGATGGTAGGCCATAGCAGAAAATAAAATAACGAAAGTCTGCAATTTCCATAGGCTTTACATGTAAGTTGAGAATTAAATATGGATAATGTAGGGCTAAAGGAAAACTTACGCCTAACCAAAAGTTATCATTTGGAGACCCCTCCATATATTTCATATTCCAAATTCCTTATATGTGTGCGTAATCCGTGAGTCAGTACTATTGCTTTTTCCATTACTGTAATAAAATAAAAAAAAGAAAAATCTCACTAAGTATTCTACTATTACTAAAGGTGCTTATCACAGCACGCCACTGGGTCCGCACCACGGACAATGGTCATTCAAAGGTCACAGACACTATAAGTTTCAGACTTTTAGGTGCTTCTGTTATTATGGTATATAACTATATACCTTCAACTGCATATAATAAATTCAATTCCCATCTACCATTTTAAATTTGAACTGTGTTTGGGAGGGAATATTTTAATCATAAGAAGATAAAGTAGGGAGAAAAGAAGAGGAATAAGTGTAGGTGTTATATATAATAACACAATAATTGGTGAAAAAGAAAGGGAAAAAGAAGGATATGCACAATAAAACTGTAATGATTATAGGGTTCACTATCCCTAACACAAACGTCAAACACACCAACTTTGTTTTCTCTGCCCTTATCTACCTATTTTCATTCATTCCTATAAATTCTTCTCTACCCACAAACCAAACCCTCTTCACCAATTCCATCATTTGGTCTATGTAATTGGACCACACCAGTACTCTAGCTATTGCTTAATTTTCTCCTATACGCATGAAACAGACACACTTCACTCTGCCACATGTGGCAGACATCACATGCATGGACCCCAACCGTCCCCCGCTCGTGCCGGAGAAGCTCTCCAAAACGGTGCGTTTCCTCGGTTTCTTCATACAAAACGACGTCATGAAGCGGGGGAAGAACATAGGGAAGGCGCTCAACGACGTCGTCGTCCGCCACCACCAGGCCCTCACATGCCGCCCACGTGACGCTCACGTCTCCTTCGTGTCGCCGCTGGAGTATCAGTTCAGCTGCAGCGGGAGTCCGCCGCGCCTCTCGCATGCCAGTCGGAGGAAGCTCTCTCCTCCCTCTTCAAGCCGCTCGCCGGCTCATCGCGCTGTGAGGATGTGCCGTGGCGGTGGTGACGGCATCATAGAGAGGCGCGTGAAGATCGCGGGCTCCGCCGCTTCCATGTTGAACGACGTCGTGGAGAAGGACTTCCACGTGGACGAGGCCGCGGAGGAGTTCATAGCGAGGTTCTACAGAGAGTTGAGGTTGCAGAAATGGTTGGATCACTATTGCTGACGTGTATAGAATAATGTGTGGTTAAAACTGTAGTTAATTAATTAGTCTTTCATGTATGTTACTTACTGTTAATTACTGCAATGGATTGTGTTCTTACCAACTCCTATGTTACCAAAAAATCAAAAACTGTTGCTACCTTCTTCTACTTATTATTTCCGTTAATTAAGAAGGGTTGTTCTTGGTCTGCATCCATCAGGTTTTGTAAAACCTAAAGTTAACAGTCAAATATATGTGTTTATCCCTATTCAGTTTTATTAAATGAATTTCTAATCAATTGAGTATTTTGTTAACTGTCTAGCATCAATGTAGATGCAGTTCTTTTATCTATAGGATGAGCAATACTTAAGACTTGATAAGAGTTTCTCTAACCCTTTCTATCTCACAAACTAGTAGCAAAAAGAAGGATAACATCAGAGATCTGATGGTGAAAGGATAATTGCCCTAATTTGAATAACACCAACACGCATTAACAAAATTATCTGCTGATAAGGTTTTCAATTACAGTGTCTACCACATAACTATGCATTCAACCTACACTATGTTCAGTAATAAACAAGTAAATTAACTTATACCTTATGACAACATTCAACTCTGCAAAGCTTCACTTGAACTACAATGATTCTTTATAAAATCACTGTTTCTTGAGTGTTTGACAGTGGACTTAAATAATTTTAACTTCCTAAATTTTATAATTGAAATGAGATTGTGTATATTAATTAATAAACAGATTAAAAGGTTTGAATTTTATAGGAAAAAAACAGTTTAGGCTGTCAGGTAGAGGTTTCATGCCCAGAAATAATTCAAGAGAGCTCACTTAGTAGGAGTTCAATGTATACTATGATTATAAAGATTACTACATATGAAACTATACGATATGGGACTATGCTAGTCATTTTATTAATTAGCTTTTTTGGACATATAAAATTATTAGCTATAATTTCTATTGAACTATTCAATATGGGACTATGAAAATGGTTTTATTAATTAATTTTGTGTTTGGAGTTTAAAAAATGAATTTTAGTCCTATAGTATATACGTTATATAGTGGTTATAACAAGGAGTCTTTTGTTATTGTTGACCCTATGAGTTTTATTCCCACATTAGCTTGTTCCTGTAAAGAAAAATAAGTTTTCCAATTTCATTCCATATAGAGCAAACCCATTAATAACTTTTTATAGTAATTATATAATTATACAACCAATATTGATTGTCATTAGTTCAAAAAGAAGATTTTGATGTGGGTGCTTTTAGCTTTTTAACGTCAAAAAAACACTAGCCTTATATTTTAAGATGTTAAATTGATGTTAAAAAGTAAAAAATTTAACGTTTATTATTTACGTCGGATATTATCTTTTTTTCTTACGTTGGATATTATCTTGTTTTTTTGACGATAATTAACATTAGAAAAAAGTGATCTATAATGTTAATCAATGTCAATTTTTTTCATTTTCCGACATTAATCAATTTTATTTTTTTAATTAATAGTGATCCATTTTTATATTTTTACGAGAATTGAAAACAAAAAAACAAAATGTGCTCATTTTTTGACATTTTATACTTCATGAATTATGAACTATGAACTATGAACAAAAAGATAAAAGTTATGACCATAGTAATATTAACTAGTAATTTTTGGTTGGATTATTTTTTTACTACTCCTTAGAACCCTTATTTCAGAGAGAAAACACTAGAAGCCCTTACTTTAGGTCTCTTTGAAGTATAAAAATTATTTAGAAAGTCAATTTAGATAAATCTTTAAATGACCATAACATTTGTTTCAGTTGGTCGATTTGTGATTATTATATATCAATTTAGGGTAAAAAAAAATTTCAATCACGTAGCAGCCCGCGTAGTTTGCTGTTCCTTCTAGATTTTCAAGAAAAGTTTGTTTTCTATTTTTCGTCAATTTTTTTTATTTTTTCCAAACTTTGCAAAAATAATTCACATACTTAAACTTTGAATTTTGATTTAATTTTTTTTTTGTGGGGGCTTCTCATGATACTTTAGTGCTTTGAACAAATTTTCAAGTCATTTGGAGTTGTTTTAAATATACTCTCAGTTTTACCCTAATCTTGGATGTACAACGTGTAGTATGAACAACAAATGTATAACATGTAGTATGAACAACAAAAAAGTTCAACAATATCAATACCAACAAAAACAAAAACGAAAACTATCATTTTTTAAAGTGGGTTCGTCAGAATAAAGTGTTGTTGTCAG
Organism: Vigna radiata var. radiata; assembly: GCF_000741045.1. Taxonomy (NCBI): domain Eukaryota; kingdom Viridiplantae; phylum Streptophyta; class Magnoliopsida; order Fabales; family Fabaceae; genus Vigna; species Vigna radiata. The sequence continues at coordinate 16,530,678 of NC_028355.1, read as the reverse complement.
TGAGAGAGAGAGAGAGGAGAATGCGCCTATGAAGGAGAACATGACAACAATCGGTCAAAACGAACGAAAATCATACCTAAAGTAATTAATCAACATGCATTTGTAAAAAATGAAAGAAATATTTACATGTGTTGGTCGCCAAGCTTTATTCGAGAATAATTTGAGTAGAGAATAAGGTCTCGCGCTAAGATAATGTAAATAAATTTTCAATCTCTCGCCCAAATTTTTATTGAATTCACTAACATATAATGTTTAAAAAGTGATATTTTGACGTCTTATACCCTTTTGACGTCTGAAACTAGACATCTGACGTCATACATGAGTACATTTTCACCTTCACGTTAAATTTTTGTAAAACTTACACAATATGACATCAGTTTTCTCAATCCGACGTTTTAAATAAATTTTTATTTACAAAAATGTCACCAATTATTGATTTTTTCATTTTCGGACATTGAATGCGAGACGATAAAGTAAGTAGTGTGAATATATATGTCGGACCATACTCAAATAACACATACAATTAATATTCAATTAATCACTTTTAATAAATAATTTGTATAATAATATATAAGAGAAACTTATATATATATATATATATATATATATATATTTTGCCCTTGATTATATTTTAAAATTTGTTAATTATAACTTTTTTCAGAGAAAAGATATAATATTCATTTACTAGAAAAAATGTATATGTTTTTACTATGGTTCCTCTAACATTATTTGTATTAAAATTATAAATTATATGTAGAGAGAATAAAAAGAAACAATAGATTTTTTTAATAAACCATTTTTTGTCAAATTTTCCTGTTGTCAAGATAGTTCTAAATTTGCTAAATATATATTTGATTTTAGACGCTAAAAATTGCTGATATAATTTAATTTTATGAAAATTTTTAATTATTAATTTCTATTCGTATTATAAATGCTTTTTATGCCACGAAGTGAATTTTTAATTTCATCAAATGTTCCTCTTCATGCAATGTGAATTTTTTGTTGAGAACAGCATGAAAGGTATGTGGACTTATTGTCGTGGCTTTTCTAATAGTCTAGCATAATTTTCTTTTTAAATTATTAAAATGTATATATTTTAGAAAAGCTACAAAAATAGATAAATCGTATTTGTAAGTTGATTCCATTTTAAAATAAATAGTGTTAAACTTAATTCCTCTAAAATGCAACTGTTTTATAAGTACAAATTACTAAGACTTTGTTCATCGATCATTGAAATAAAAAATGCCATTCCGATTAAAAGAAGTCCACGGTTTAATTTTACAAAAAAAAAATAGTATTATTTGGCAGAAGAAAAAACACAATCTCTCTAAAAATTTTATTTTAAAATTTTCTTAGGTTTTTTCACTTTTTATTCATATATTTGAAAATCAGTTTCTTCAATAGAGTAAGTTGATTTTTTTGTCAAATTTCTTGGTATGTATGTTCATTCTCCACATTTGACATTTTTTACTTGCATGTAATATTTGAGTTTGTTTTACTAGTATCTGCAAATTAGTAGTTGTAATAGTGTATTTTGATCGTGTTTGTGTTGTTCATAGGAGACAAATAAAACTTGTATATCTAAGGTGTTTTTAGGATTCTTAAGCAGTTTGATTTGTGTTTCAGGTAAAAGAAACTAATTGCAGTATTTTAAACCGTTAGATACTTTGAAATTGCTAATTGTATATGTTTGTACGATATTTTGTTTGTGTAATTGAGTTTTCTGATAAAATATGATATGTGGAGTTGAGTTAGAATTTAATTTGACATACATGAATTGTATTTTGAAATTGGAGATGTTGTGGCTAGTATTGCAATAGAGACTAATTGAGTAATTGAATAATGTACAATATGATAGATGATATGTTTTAACTTATGTGATTGTTGTTAAACTGAGTTGTATGATTGAAATGGCATGAATCTACAAAATTACGCAGACTCATCGTGCGATAATATATTCACTAGGTGAAGCCAAAGTAAAAAAGTTACTGACTTGGTGATCAAGTGAGAATATACTTGTTGGATGAAGTCAAAGTCAAAGAGCTACTAACTTGTTGGTCATTGGCCATAATATTTGTTGGACGAAGCCAAAGTCAAAAAGCTCACTAACTTAACAATGGTTGGACAAGACAAGTCTCGCTAGGTGACTTTTGTGAATTTAAGTTGAGTTCCAATGATAATCTTGATGGACAAGCTATCTGATTGTTGGACGAATGTACTTCCAAACACTGCTCAATGAGTGAGTATATATTCTCGCTAAGTAAAATTAAGAGAGTCTAACTCTATGTATATGTTATCTTCTGGTATATTTAATGTGTGATTTTGTAAATGTTAAAATGATGGTTGATTACAATGTTTATCTGAAAATGGTTAATACTAATCCAAGGGGAATTAGTTGTGGTCATAATAGTGTATCTATTAATATATAGTTATAATAATGTATGTATTATTAACCTTGTGTGTGTGGTAACTTGGGTGGGTGAGTTCTTCTACCACTACAAGCGCATAACTCACTAGAGTTTGACGTTAATACGTATATCTAGATAATTGATGTAACATGAGTATTTATGTATGTTATATTTATTTTTATGAATGGATGATGTGTGATGATAAATCTATGTTTATTTTATGAATATTATTTTGCACATTATAACTTATTCTTTTTTGTGTTATTTTATGTGTATGTGTTTTTACAATAATCATCTTAAATGATATGAGTAAATGATGATGTAACAAGGATTACAGTTAAAGATGAGGATAGTGCTATAGTATAAATCTAGGATGATCATGTTTTGTTTAAGCTTGACTTTATTATATTTTAATCAGTATAATATTATTTTTTTTTAATAAAATCGTTATATATATATATATATATATATATATATATATATATATATATATTATTTTTTGTTAATTTCATATAATCGTTTGACTAATAATTGGTTTTGACCTTTAAAAAAATTGAACCTTTAAAATTAATTTTAATTAAGCATAGTATTGGTGCATAAAAATTGTTGGAAAAGTACAATAAATATAGAAAATATAGTTTTATATTTTTAAAATCATTTAGAATTATATAACCTGATTTTATCCCTAATATAATTTAAATATATATATATATATATATATATATATATATATATATATAATCAGTTTTGCCTCAAGTGTGATTTAGCTAAACTATAACTACTTGCCATGTGCCATTATTAAATGGTATCACTAAAAAAAACTAAGCATGAACAATTCTAGCAGTTAACAAAGAAGGTGAAGAGAGATAGACATACATCACAACCATCAAAATCTATTTTGTATATATCTCTAGTTAATTATTATGTAGCCATTTATAAAAAAAACTATAAATATATTGAAAATTGTGAATATAATTAATATGTGTAGATATTTCTTAAAAAATAAATTATTTTCTCCCCAAATATATTATACCATTTGATATGTTTTTAAAAATACAAAGTATTCAAATTATCTAAATTTTTTCTTAAAACTATAAATTCAAACAAAATTACATTCCAAGTTATATTAAAATCTTTTAGACATATATATTGTTTCGGGTTACGAGGTCGAGTCACTTCCAACACTTTCACAATTTGTCTTCATTGTCATCCGTTTACACAAAGATACATCTATCAGTACACAATCCATACGGTAATCACAGATCAATAATAAATGCACAATAAAAGTGAACCACCTACATCTTACCTTTAATCCATATTTATAATTTTTGACGTGGGCCCGTAATTAGTGATATCTTAATCTCGACCAAATCATAGTACATTACCATTAATCACGATTTACCTTAACCATCATGAGATTAGACTTTATGCCAGTGGCTCGAAGCGGACATGAACCTTTCACGTGCAAGGTAATTATGACAAACATGCATGGATTAAAAAGTCATTGTCACAATAACATTGTCCGTATATCATTTGTGTCGTCTAACCCATCCAGTCATACAATACATATAATATCTTCATTCAAGACAATTAGCTTATTTAAATTCAAACAAAATTACATTCCAAATTCAAGAAAATTAAGAAAATATATATCTATATCAATAATAATAAAAAAAAAAAGATAGTCAAGTAGATATGTATTTTTATACATACAAACGAAAACTACGGTGTTTATCTTCATTCTCTTAAAAAGCAATATTTTGAAAACTCCTTTAATATATATTATACCAGTGACAATCTCTCTTTAAAAGATGTCAAATATAATTTTTCTTAAATCTAGCGCACACAGATATTTGAATGTCATTTTTTCATTATCGCTATTCATTATCGTATTAAAAACAAAAAAATTGATTTGTTAATTCTTCGTATACCCATTTAAAAAATATATACGAATTTTAAAAATTTACAGATATATTTAAAATAAAATATTTTTAAATTTTTTAAAATAAAATTTAAATTAATTGTAAAAGAATATAAAATATAGTGTAAAATAATTAAATATAATTTTAACTTAATTTAATTTAACCTAATAAAATATAAATTAATTTTGATTCTAATTTTTTTATGATAACTAGATCAATTTATTTATAAATAAATGTTATATTATTTTATTATACATTATTTCTGAATATCTGTTTAAAATATCAATTTTTTGCCCGTAACAGTTGGTGGGCAGTGGATGAGACTCTTCTGATAAAGTTCTCAAAATGTAATATCACTGTCAATCTTTAGGGAAGAGTCACACAACATAAGCATGCTCTTGTGAGTGTTAAAGTTGATATGATAAAGTTACATCTTTCACTAATAATATAAATGAAATGTTGTAATAATTGTTCTTTTTCATATACAAGATTGTAATATTGACTTCGTGGGCACACTATGGCTAGTTATTGCGGCTTCACAAATTTATGCACTAAAGGCCTAAGTTAGTTTTTTATATTAGCATCAGCCTTTAAGTTAACCTTTTTATCTTGGCACCCTGATGGTTGATCTGAATAATAGTATTTCTAAGGTCTTTAGTATCATATTAAAGTATTTATAACGACTTAATATCATATCAAAGTATTCTTTTACTTAAAAGAAATCAATTTATAATATTTAACTAAGAATATTTTATAATTATTATTAAAGTATAAATTAGATTTAAATGTTAATTTTTTTCTTAATCAATTATACACAAATTGTAAGATCCTCGTAAATGGAATATTAGATAGGGTTGAGTTTTTTAAATAATAATACATTTTATTTTATTTTAAAAATATGGAAAGTATAAATAGAATTTTGTAAAGAGTTTTATTATCTAAAAAATTATCTTTTAAAACTTTTTTTTTTTAATTTTCTTTGTCTTTTTTCTAGAAATTCTTCCTTTTACTCATCTATATGAATATCATAAAGTGTTTGAAGGATTCTTGAGACAAAATCTTCATTCTTAGTCGATTGAATTCAATTAAAGAGTAAGTTGATTTCTATCATTTTTTCTTAAATTTTAGTGTCTTTGCATGTAAGGGCTTTCTTTATTCTTTTGGGGATTGATTTTATGTTAATCGGTAATATCAAGGGTATATACTGTGATCAAATTATTGTGAATTGTATGAGCAAATAGAGATCTTGGAGCCCTAGGAAAAAGTTTATGGTTCATAAAACCGTCGGAGCACCATCCAGGTAAGGGAAATTGGTTTTCTTTGATTGTAATTGATAGGTAAGTTTTATTTGATGTGTATATGATTATTTGGTGGTTGATCTGTGCAATCAATTTGATTGGTGAGATTTAGTATGTTGAGTTGCCTGTTGGAGTTTGGTATGTTGAGTTGAATGTCATGAATACTTGTGTAGGTGAAATTTGGATATTGTAATTAGACCTGTCAAATTAATCCTTATCAGGGATTGGCCCTAGCCCAATGAGATGGGGCCAAAAAAGCCCACAATATCAAAAAAGCTCATATGACAAAAAAAACTTTTATTAAAAAAACCAACAGAGTTAAATACTTCCAAAATCCTGTGAGTTAAGATTAGTCCATGAATTTTTCTTTTTACCAAAATTGTTTGTATTATTATTTAATACTATTTTTCTTTAAAGAAAAGGACACGACACATAATTATTTTACTATTATTTAATACTACTCCTTGCTTTTATTTAGAAATACAAAAAATAGTTTTTATTAAGGTCATTTTACGGTTAAATGATAGTCATGTCAAATAATTTTTTTTAAAAAGAAATTCTTGGTTCTTGCTAGATAAACCCAGATAATATTATTAATTCTCACAAGTTTTTAAAGTTAAAGTCTATCCAATGTTTCTTAGCCTTTATCATGGAAAAATCTGCTGTCAACTAATTCAAATCTTTAATTTGTCTGACCTCAGAGACCATACAACACAGCAATCCGTCAACAAATTTGAATATAACTTCCTATTCATAATATTTTATAACAAGAAGTGTCAAAGTTAACATATATATATATAAATAAGTATTCAATAACTTGTAAATTGTTGATTTAAGTTATGATATGTTAATTCTTTTGTACACTAGCTTAACCTACTTTTTGTTTTTTTACGTGTTTTGTTTAATTCTTTGATAATGATTATCGTTTGATATGAACAAAGGAGGCTATAGGTGATAACCTACCTTTGATAGAGTCGGATGATACTGTCGAATGATATGCAAAATTTAATATATAGATATATAAATGTAGATATATAAACATATGTTTTGTATAACAGATAAGTTTTTTTTGAGACACTTTGTGTTCAAAATATTGAGTAAATATGTTTTTATTGATAAATTATATGTTTTTCTATCTATTTGTTATATTTTATCAAAACCTATTATATTTTGTTTAATAACGTTATATAAACATATAGATATAAATAACCTTATACGTAAATTTTTAAATCTAATTGATTAGATGATATCATGCTTTTTTTTCTTAATAGACGGAGAATTATTCTATTTTTAACTTTTATTAATAAAAAGAGAAATATTTAATCATTCAAAAACATGGTTTTAAGCCATTACCTAGTAATTGTTTCAAGTCATTATTTAGTTCAATTGATAAAAAGATTATCTTTCAATATCACTAGAAAATTCTTTAGCAAAACTTTTTAGAATTTTAACTAAAGATACATATTGGACATCATTAAAAAAAAAAAATCTTCTGACCTCGTGTGAGCTAACAAATTAATGGATAAATAAACTATAATCAACAATAATAGAATATATTCTATAAGATTCACACAAAATTTATGTATTATTCATGAAAATCACTTATTTATTAACTTTTCAATTTTTAAATTCGATTCTATAACAATTACGGTTGCCGGAGATATAGTTATAATCAATTCAGGTTTGCCAACTAAAGAATAAACTACATTTTCTTCTCAAAATTACATTATTGTATGGAAAACATTACAAAAATTAAAGAAAAAAACTCCAAATATATGTGAAGAATATATTATTATTTTTAGTAAGTTATATCCTGTTACACCAAACCAACTATAAATGTTTACTGCATTATTTTCCAAGTTTTGAAATTAAATTGACAAAAGGGTAGTAAACTAGACCGCTTTCCAACTCTCTCAATACAGAATACAACACTTACAATCAGACAAATAAGACTTCTAAAATAAAAATAAAACAATATCCACATATTATTATTATTATTATTATTATTATTATTATTATTATTTGACGAGAATATAATTACATATCATTATTATTATTAATATTAAGTGTAACCATCTTTGCCACATAAGTGGCAATCTAATGAAATGCAACGCCTATAAAATGCTTATATTTTAAAAATTAGGAAAAATGAATAACAAATCTCTATCCATGTTTCTCCGTATCTGTACTTGAAATCTAGAACTGCAGAGAATCCTTTCATTTTTGTTTCCCTCCACAGATCTCTAAACTTCATTCTCATCAAACCCTAATTTCGGGTTGATTCTAACTCCCTCGTTATTTATTCATCACCCAACCCGTTTTTCTGATTTTCTGCTATCAATTCTTCTATTTAAACTTTAAAATCTGGTCTGATCGATGATTCTGGAACCTTCATGAGTTTCCCTCTTCGTCATGGGCCACTACCATCCTTACCATGCCTGAGCTGCGTACCCGAACTCGAAGAAACCGACTCGTAGACAACGCAAACGTTATCCCGATCATTCAGCCAGCCTCGCCGGCGACCGCCAGAGCTCGACGGAGGAAGACATCCGCCGCGCCTGCCCGAACGCGGAGGAATCGGAGTCAGAACAATGCGATCGCCGCCGCCGATGAAGTCGTGAACGATTACGCTGGTGCTGCTTGCGGAGCCAGAAATAGAAATAGAAATTTAAAATACAAGCTAGGAGAGAAAGAGAATAACAATAATAAAATTTCGGCTAGGGTTTTTGAAGAGGAAGACATGGATGAAGACGATAGTCGTGGCCGTAGCGCAGATAAGGCTCCGGGAGCTGAAGATGAAGGCAGCACTGCTCCTCTTCCGGAGAAGGTGATTTTAGTTTCACATATTTTCTCTGTAGTTTGAGTTCTGGAAAAATGTACAAGCATAACTTTATCCGCTCAATGTTCTGATTATATGTATTGCTTCCCTGTGTTGTTTCTTTTCCGTTGTGGAACGCTGAACATCTTACAGCAGCTTGCATGCTAAATAGTCCTATGTCGCTCCGCTGAGCTCAAGTTTGGTTCTTAGATCTTTTTTATTATCGCTGTTTCTAATCTTTGGATAAATGAAATGAAAAATTTAAACCAAAGGTACTAATATGGAATAATTTTTGTACACGTTGGAAATTAATCTTTTGTGTATTTTTGTTTGCAACAGGTTCAAGTTGGTGGTTCTCCTTTGTATAGAATTGAGAGAAAACTTGGGAAGGGAGGATTTGGGCAAGTCTATGTTGGTCGGCGGATAGGAGTTACGAATTCTAGCGAACGGACTGGTGCCGGTGCTGTTGAGGTATGGTCTTAGCATGTGGTCTTTGGTTTACAATTGTATTTGAATGATACATATTGGATTTGTTGCTATCCACTTGTTGCTCTAATGACTATAGGTAGCTTTAAAATTTGAACATAGAAGCAGCAAGGGGTGCAACTATGGACCGCCATACGAGTGGCAGGTTTACAAGTGAGTTGAATTTTTTTCTTCCCACGTGATGGAGTTGCTCGGCTGTGGTCTCACTTTGTTATGGATATTAAGTGCTAACTTTGCTGTGATTTTGTCTTGTAGTGCATTAGGCGGTAGTCATGGTGTTCCACGAGTACATTTCAAGGGACGGCAAGGTGACTACTATATTATGGTATGTGTTCATGAATTTTTAACTGATGGATGGAGGCTTGTGGTTGTCTCTAAATGTTTTTATAACTAAACTTTACATACAGGTAATGGATATGCTTGGTCCCAGTCTGTGGGATGTTTGGAATAACAACTCTCACACGTGAGTATCTATGTGAAATATTGAAGTGTAATTATTCTTTTTTTTCTTAATGTTCGAACTTTTATTTAATAGCTAACTATGTTTCTTTTTGTTTTTGGGATTTCAGCATGTCTACTGAAATGGTAGCATGTATTGCAATTGAGGCTATCTCCATATTAGAGAAGATGCATTCTAGAGGGTGATGCTCCTTTTCCTGATTATGTTTATGATTTGTTTCTGGTTTTTATTTTCATTGACATGTTGCTCAGTCCAGAATGCTTCCCCACTGATGTGACCATATCAATTTAAATTTTGTTTATCGTGTTAGAAAAACATGGTCAATAATTTGTTGTTACCTTTTGGTGACATGATGATGGAGAAACATATCCTATTTCTCTGAATGAGCAGCATTTATATTTATAAAACGATTTGGGATTATAAAATTTGGATCTGTTTGAATTTTTTATCAGGAACTCTGGATTTTATTTTCTTTTGTATATGCTTGTATTGTTTAACTGAAATGATTCTTGAGTATATTTTTGTTTCAAGAACATTTCATCATTCTCTGTCATTATTGCAGATATGTGCATGGTGATGTAAAGCCTGAGAATTTTTTGCTTGGACCCCCTGGAACTCCAGATGAAAAGAAGTTGTTTCTTGTTGATCTTGGGTTAGGTAAGTACACTACATTGCCCTTGATATGTCCATTGTCAATGAACATGCCTAATTTCTCATAATTTGGATGCTCATATGACACTCCCAATTCATCTATCCAGCAACTCGGTGGCGTGATAATTCGACTGGCCTTCATGTTGAATACGATCAGCGTCCAGATGTTTTTAGGTAAATTATTTGTTAAATATCTACAAACCTTAGTCAACATGCAGGTTTTGAATGATTGTGAGGTATATTCTTGCCACAGGGGCACAGTTCGTTATGCTAGTGTGCATGCTCATCTTGGTAGAACAGGTAGCAGGAGAGATGACTTGGAATCTCTTGCTTATACTCTTGTGTTCCTTCTTCGGGGTCGGCTTCCCTGGCAAGGATATCAGGTTATGACTGTTTCAAATATAATCATTTTAGTACCAGTACCTGATGGTAAATGAAAATATGATTCTTATAAAGTTTGTTGTTACAGGGGGAAAATAAAGGGTTTCTTGTCTGCAAAAAAAAGATGGCCACCTCTCCAGAAACATTGTGTTGCTTTTGTCCTCAACCTTTCCGGCAGTTTGTTGAATATGTAGTGAATTTGAAGTTTGATGAAGAACCAAATTATGCAAAATATATATCCCTCTTTGATGGAATCGTGGGCCCAAATCCAGATATCAGGCCAATAAACACCGAGGGTGCTCAGAAGGTACTTCATGATATTATTACTTTAGAATTTACTATTTATTGTTTACACTTTTAAATTCTGACTCTTACTGCCCTTTTTGGGCTATTATTGTGTAGCTTATATGTCAGGTTGGCCATAAGAGGGGGCGTTTGACCATGGAAGATGATGACGATGAACAGCCTAAAAAAAAGGTTCGAATGGGAATGCCTGCTACACAATGGATTAGTGTTTACAATGCTCGTCGACCAATGAAGCAAAGGTTTTCTTCTGATGTTGCATGTTTTCTCCAGTGATTTTAAAATGTAGGAGCCTAAAGAAATATCTTTTGATTTAGGTATCATTATAATGTCGCCGATGTGCGGTTAGCCCAACACATTGATAAAGGGAATGAAGATGGTTTATTTATCAGCAGTGTGGCTTCTTGTACTAATCTTTGGGCACTCATTATGGATGCTGGCACTGGTTTCACTGCACAAGTTTATGAACTCTCTTCCTGCTTTCTTCATAAGGTTAGCTATTTTATGTTTCAGCGGTGGCATTATTGTGATGCTGGTGATATCATAGTATCATGTTTGTAAACTATACAGTTTTATCTGTATTATGTTTTACTATTTTTGTTTTGAACTTGATATAAACTGACAAATTCATGTATCTGTTTTAATAGGAATGGATTATGGAACAATGGGAAAATAATTATTACATTAGTGCCATAGCCGGAGCTCATAATGGATGCTCATTGGTTGTAATGTCTAAAGGTAAATATCCCTGAAGTCTTTGTTCTGTTTATTGTCTATCTGGGATCGTGCTTGGCTTGACTTTTGATGATCCCTTTTGCACATTTTGACTGGCTGTTTAAGCTGTTTCTTACTTTAATTGTTTGATGAATCCTTTTAGGTACCCAGTACGTACAGCAATCCTATAAAGTCAGTGATTCGTTTCCATTTAAGTGGATCAACAAAAAATGGAGAGAAGGATTTTATGTAACTGCTATGGCCACTGCTGGCACTAGATGGGCAATTGTTATGTCACGTGGGGCTGGTTATTCTGATCAGGTCCTGCATTTTAGAAAGTCCTTTTTGATTTAGAATCCTTGTGGCATTGAAGAAAGAAATCTGATTTGTATATATTTTTCTCTCCATGTTCAAAGCCAGGTTGTGGAACTTGATTTCTTGTATCCCAGTGAAGGTATTCATCGAAGGTGGGATAATGGTTATCGCATCACCTCAACTGCTGCAACACGGGACCAGGCTGCTTTTGTTCTTAGTGTCCCAAGAAGAAAACCAACTGATGAAACTCAGGAGACACTCCGAACATCTGCTTTTCCTAGCGCTCATGTTAAGGTAAACAATGAATCTAATTTTCCTTTATTCATTACCAATTCTATGATCATTCTTGTTCACATTTGGTGTTTTGTTTCTGCAGGATAAATGGGCAAAGAATCTCTATATTGCATCTATTTGCTATGGGAGAACAGTGTCATAACCTGCTGAAATTGAGATTTCTGGCTGAATTCTGATCACTGGCACAAACCTGCTTCCTCTTACTTCTAGTTGGGAACTGAAGATGCTTTCTGACCAATTTTCTGAACAATGCAGTTCAGTATTAATGTATGCTAAACTTACTTTATGGTCACCATCACATATCATGATGCAAAACCTGTGCACTGTATTTCAGCTGTCAAAAATACTTAGTTGTGAGTAAAATTAGATTGTCAATCGGGAAGAGTCTTTTGATATAAAGTTTGTACAGATCTGAACAGTAATTATTACTATGTTGAAGGCATGTGCACAGGTTAGGCTTTTGTTTACCAGAGGTATTTAACAAATATGAACTTAGATTTTCCAGTGGGAACTGGACATTTAAGCTTTGCTCCCTTGTACTTGGTCCTCTTTATCCTAGTCACTTTTGACTTAAATCTACTTCTGGGCTTCTTCATGTCTTGAATTTGATGAATAGAAAGTTGTGCATTTTGGCAGCAGATTGTAATTATTTAATCATTGTCATTATTATTATTGCTGCTGCTTTTTTCTTTTTGTTATAGTTTACTCCCTACTCTGTTTGATTTGTGAATATACTATCAAATTTTGATGGCATTAGTCTAACTGGAGTGAAGGATACGGATGCTTTAGTTCCAATTTTTTTCAAGAAGTATGTTTATTTTCTTTCTTTTTTCTATTTTGCTTTTGAAAATTGTTTTTGCACTATCAGTTTGCTACTTTTGAATACCTTACCATTATGATTGTTTCAATTAAGAAACTTGTGGTTACTACATTTTCAATCTATTTGATTGTTTTGCATGGGAGCTATCTAAGCATCTTCTCAGTTACTAGATGTTTCAAATATTTGCCACTTATTTGTGTAGGTAATGGTGAGGATAAATTTTTACTACTGTTATTCTAATTACTTCTTTTGATTTCCGAAGTCCACATGATGGGCTTCTCCTGGTCAATTGTTCTATATGACTGGGTGATCATTTTATTGTTCTAACAACAAACATTGCAAGGTGAACACTTCGCTCTCTTGAGAATGTAGCTTTCACGGAAGCACATTTTGGAAGATAACTTCTCTCCCCCTTCAATACTGATCTGTATATTTACCGAGTTACTTAGACACTTGAAGCAGGTATTTAATTCTGCCTCAATTATTATTAAACTTTTTATATCGTGGTGCAGCTGAAATATGCATGTAGCTTGTTTTATCTAGATATACTATATATGCACGAAACATTCAGTGATTATCTGGACTGATTGCATTGTTTGTCATGTTACTTCACATTTTTCTTGTTCAATAGGAACTCAGGCTGTTTGGACCATATATTTAACTTCCATGTTTGTGGTAACTTGCAGATTTTGGTTGGTCCTTGCAATGTTATGTTGTCAGAGCAACCTATATGGTCGAGGAAATCAGAAGCTGTTCAAGAAACTGGTTTTTTTGGAACTATTTGCTGTATGTTATTCTCCTTTTTGAATATTTGGATTTTAGGGGGTGGCATGAACTTCAAATTTATGTTCTGATAATACCAAAATTGCCATATGATGAATTTCACAATACTACAATTATTGAAGGTCTAGAAGAGAAATAGTAGTTTCACCATGAGATGTTTGGTTATGGACGTCTTAAAATGGAAAGTTTCTCTAATTCCTTATATAGATGTGATTTTCTGGGGTTATTTTTGGTGTACAATAGTGGTACTCAGGTTAGAACCTATGATTATCTGTATGCTTCCCAGCCCCCAATCACTATACTGGCTCTAGTGAATTATCTTTCACATCCTCTTCACTAAAAAGAAAATGCTATTTTTAATTTTAGGAGCTTTTCTCCTAAAATTATGTGATTTGTCTTTTGTTTCCAAGTAAAGGAATAGTTCATAAAAGGTTAGGCTGAGTCCTAGTAAGAGTGTCCTTTGAGTGTTGGCTTTTGGCAACTGATAAAATGTAGAGTCTCCCTCCTCCTATTTGCTCTTCTTTTTCCAAATGCAATATTGTAAGAAATGTAATAATTAACTACAGAGCAATATGAAACATGATCAAGTTCTAGATTTGGAGTCATTATCTTGGTTGTCTTAAGTGACACTAACGTAATCGGGATGATGCAATGGTATCCACTAAACTGAGTCAGCTGTCTTGCCTTGGTTTAAGATGGTGACTATGGAATACATTGAGGAGTGTCCTGTGGGAAAGAAAATACTTGGTGTATGTCAATCTGTGTATGGACTACGCATAAGCCATGTTTATTATATGCTTTTTATATGGTCAAATCATTTTATGTTGAGTATTTATTTGATTAGGTGTTCTTCGGCTATTCAACAAACTGAAAGGCAAAAGTTCAAATTGATGTCTAAATTCATGCGACTTTTGATTCTGGTATTGGAAAAGCGGTGAATTATTGCAGTATAGAGAGTGTGAAGTTGGGGATCTATTGCCTGCTAATCATTGTATTTTGGAAGATAAACTGTGTAGTAGTTAAGTAACTGATAATGATATGGATAATGTATAATAAACTTTGTAGTTAGTCATAATTATAATTGATGGGTAAATAGTGTGCTTTTGTTTTTGTAGCATTCTTTTAATGTTTGCATAGTAAATCTTTGAATGCAATAGACCATGTCATGGTTTTAACCAATTCAACTTTTCATAACCTTTAAAAAAGTGCGAGCCGCCTAATAGCTATATTCCTAATTGAGTATTGACCTGCTTGTGTGTGAATAAAGTAACTTGTAGTTTTTGGTTGAATTCTTCAGTAAATATTTTTCTGTATGAGGATACACTTTTGTAATTATTATTATTATTTTACTTAATTGAGTTGCTTAATTTGATTACTTTTATTGAATTAAAATAATGTTCTGAAAATATTTGGCATAATAGTTCTACTAAAAGGTCCCCCTGTTTTAAGGTAACTATATTTTTTTCACTTAAAAATACTTATGTTTTATGGTTTTATTAAACTGGTTTTATAAAAATTAAATTTAATTGTACTTTTTGGTACAATAGAAATGCAAATATAAAGTTGTAATAGTCTGTGTTTATGTTGGTATAAAGTTGTAATAGTCTGTGATTTTGAGCAAAGTTATTTCTGTATTTTGTGGGCTACTTAAAATTTAGACAAAAATGAATTAATGTTTTTGTTCTCACGTGTAATAAAATTGACCGATTTAGTAGCATTGAGCATCATGATGATGACATTAGTGTTCAATAGCTTACCAGTAATTCTCTAATTGAGTTCAGTAATTGTTGCACAAACTAAAAGACTCAAACCATGAAGTCAGCTAACAATTCGGGTTATAAACTTAAAAGATACAAAGCCAATTGGACATAGGTTATGTTGTGATCATTTTTTTATTAACTCTAAAAATTTGTCAAATGAATTAATGATTAGTAAGTTCGACATGTAAATCACTGTAAGATCAATTAGTTTGTCTGTTCTGTTGCAGATAGTCCAATTTTGACTTGTACATAACTCCTAATCTTTTGACAAAACCTTCAAAATGAGAGTATTAGAACATCTCATTAATTGTATTTTTTTTTTTATATTTTTCCTCAGTTATTTGTATTATGATGTACATAACATGTGAGATGTTTCTTAGGATAAATAATTGAAACCGACTAACAAATCAACCACTACCATCTTTTATAATGAGAGGTTGCGTTACTTAATTTGTTTATATATAGATATATAGATTAGATTTGTTTATATATAGATATATAGATTAGTCGGATAGTATTAGTTAATGATTATAACACACATTTTATCAAATTTACTAATTCTTCATATAGAATATGCAAATTCTTTTTGCTACATGTATGATCACAAAAGCATATGTATTCATTAAATAAACCTTAATTC
>NC_028355.1:16349353-16514530 GCF_000741045.1 Vigna radiata var. radiata | reverse complement strand
CATGTATGATCACAAAAGCATATGTATTCATTAAATAAACCTTAATTCTACCCATTCAACCTTAATTTCATTCAGTTCCAAAAACATAATAATAATGAGGGAGTTACCTATCTTACCATAATGAAAAACAAAAACATCTGTTCAACAATTGAGTCACCACAAGTGTACGTAATTGAATCTTACTCGTCTTTGACTGTCCACTGTCTAATATACTAATAATGATAAGCACAAAAAGATCTAATTGACTATTAACCATTTCCAATAGTTTTTTTCCACCAAAACTTCATGTCAAGTGCCGTGCAAGCTGCTTCCAACTGCACCCAGGTTATTGGACGAATGCTTGAAAACTCATCTGGGATGACAAAATAATTCATTCCAAATACGCCTAATATTTTGCTCTGCGGCAAAGTCTTCTCAATCGAACCCTCTCCTAGAAATGATAGACATAACATTAAAGATTGTAAATTACATACAGAGACGTTAACACATCCAATTGAAGAAATGTTATGCACCTCACTGTTGTCATGATCATATCTTATTAAGATGAGACACCTGCAACCTCTAATATCATGCATTCTCCTTTGGATCTCTACAATCTGAGCATCGAAGTAAATTGCTTGATCTCTCCTCTCCTAAATTTCAATTGGAACTGTCAAGTTAAATACAGTTACAGTGATGCACTATAACAAAACTTAAGTGAGGAAATTCAGCCTAATTCACCTGGAAGCATAGGACAGAGTCTCCAACATTTAGGTTTGAACACTCCGTGTTTTCCAATGGTATAGAGCGTTGGCGGACTGAACTTTTAATATTGATCCACTCATCTTCCTCAGCTCCAAATCCAACAAATCTGACATGTACTTCCTTTAACAAAATGCAAGAGTGTCTCAGATGGAAAAATCTAGTAACTTCTATGGGAGAAAACAATTTATCAATTCATTAACAAGTCTTGTAACACAAAGGTATCAACATCATGATTGTTGAAACTTACAGCTTCCCCTGTGCTAAGAAATCTATGAGCAAGAAATGCCTCAACATCATACCTGCAATTACACAGTATTTAGAAATAGATAAATTGATCAGAACATTGATGCTTAATATAATGTACTTCTATGTTACAATTGACAGCAGATCAATAAAATTTATGAGAATCAGTAATTAATATAAAAAATTGAAGGTTAAAAAGAAAGATGGAAAAGTACAGTTCAACCAATAGGAAAAAAATATAACACTTTAGAATATTTCAGCAGGGAAAGAATAATAGAGACCAAGCTTCTCGGTTAACAAGTTAACCATTATAGTATTATGGTATAGATTGTTAAACTTCAAAATATCCTTCACTAGAAGAATGAAAAAAGCAGCTAGCTTAGAATTTCACAAAGTGATGAAAGACAGGACTGTCCAGGTACAAGAACTAACATAATCATCTTGTTTGTTTGTGTGAAAAAGCACCATTTATATAATCTATCTGGATAAATCCACAAGCAGCCACATAACTGTCTCTTTATTAAAAAGAGGGAAAACAATTGTATTAGAACTTAGAATAAAGAAAATAATAAAATTATATAGATACAAGAACCTTAAGGATATCTCTACAAGGGAACTCCAACAACAGTTCTATCTTAGAATACAATAAAATGGAGCAAATGCAAAAAGAAAGAAGTGGACAAGTTCAGCCACACAGAATGTGTCTTTCCATGTTAACGATAACGCAATCATTAATTAATAATAAGATAGCCCAAAAGAGATATCTATGCCAATATTTAAATTACTTTCTCTATCCCACCATCACTGGGATGTAAGTCTGATCTTACATGAACTAGAGATATATTCCATAATTGAAGACTTTAAACAACATTTCTACCAACATGGAATGCATGTCAAGGGGACACAGATATATGATCAATATCAACAATTGAAGGATTTCCAAAATAACCATGCCAATAAACACTATAATCCACATGTGGGTTTATAATGGTGGGCATGAAGTTTTTTTTAATGCTTCTGAAAGGTTATACAAGGAAACTTCATTCAGTGACATTAAAATTCAAAATACATCATAAACACAGATTGTTAAAGATAATTTAAGCTAACTACAATAATCTGCATGTGCTTACCATGCCCCGTCTTTTGATGATTTTGCTTCAAATTCCAACTCTGATGGATCTTGCATAACATCTACTGTAAAACAATCAGTTCAGGCACAATCTCACCAGATTTAATCAGGACTTTCCTCAGATATATCAATAAATGAAAGTCTAGCAGTTAACTATACCAAAAAGGGGAAGGAAAATAGAAAGTGAAAAAGGTTTTCTGGAGAGAATTTTGTTATCACTTTCATTTTCATATTTTGTTCAACCAAACACATCCTAATAAAATAAAGCAGCATAAAAGCCATAACTTAGGCAGCTGCAATTATATTAAATAATTCAATGTTGATGACTATTTCAATATTTGAAGACTGCACAGACACCATAGACATCAACCATAAATTAGATAACCTATCATAACTCAATTATCGATGACACATGCTACTGTTATACCAAATAATATAATCTTGATCGTAAGAATGCTTGAAGGTAGCATAACTACTGACTATGATATGAACCATAAGGTCCATCAGAAGACTCACCTTCCTTACATTTAGGAACCATCAACTCACTGTTAGGGACTTGTGGTAAGTCTTGGAGCCTCGCCTGAAACCAACCTTCAATCTAGAATTTTTCCCAAAATAAAGGATTAATGAAAAAACTACTTTAGAAAAGAACAAAAGTAAACAATATCTGAATACAACTGTAGTATTTGAAAGATATGTACAGGACATTAAGTAAATAAAACAAGTGTTAGTGAAAAAGAGCATTAACCTCTGTCCATTTTATGACAGGCTTCCCCGCACGACCAGTGGAACGACTGCAACACTCAAACATTCCTCAATGACAATAATTCATTTATTACTAGAAAATAATCCAAAATCATTAATAAATCAAACTCACTTGAAACTTCCAGCCAGTTTTTGGTAAAATTCTCTGCCCCATGTTACCCCTTTAGGTTCTTTCAAGAAATTTTTCATTTTCTCAATCTGTTTGTCATAACACAGCAAATTCAAATCATTGGCAGGACATGCAAAAATACACCCTCTACATTCTACAATCAGGTCTTAGAAAAGAGATCTGCAATAAAGGCTTTTAGACTGTTCAAACTGCAATATGTTCATAGTTATGGTTGTTTCCCACAAGATATCAGTTTACTAGTCACTAACTTTATAGTTATAAAGACATGCATGACATTTTTGAAGCAAAGAACCCTGGACTACACACTTTATAATTATAGTCATACTAAACTAATTCCAAACAGACTCAGATAAACATGATTAAAGCATTTGAAAACTGTTCATTTTTTAGGAAAGACAGAAAATAAGTTGAAGAGAAAGATATAACACTTATAGTCATTATAACTATAATATTATAATAATACCTCTGCATTTGTAAATCCAGAAAAAACCTCTCGGTTCCGAGGACGCAAGCGGTCCATGAACTCAAATTCGTCTCTTTCAATGAAAAATCAATTTTCTATTGATTAAATTTCTCGGCTAGGAACCAAACATGCAGTGAAACCCTAACAACTTTTCTCTCTTTAGTTTGGGGGAAAATGAGTTTCAGTGATTTCTTCTTATTTAAAGAAGTGGAAACGACAGTATATTTTTTAAATAAAATAATAACAATTACAAAAAATATTAATGTTTTTTAGTTCATTATGTTATTAAAAAAAAAGTGATTTAAAATATGTTGTACGAATGTAATAAATTTAGTATTTAGACAGTTTATTTTTTTATAAATTTAAAATAAAATATATGAAATGCATATTTAGAAAAAAATTTAGATAATAAATAAATATAATTGTTATTAGAAAATGGTTCAATATGTCTTATAATAAATGTGTTTATTTTTATATTATTAATTTAAATAAATATTTCCAAATATGTAAGATGTATTTTTAATTTAAATAAGTATTTTTAGTACATATATATGTTGTACTTAAAATTTAAAAATATTAAAAAATAATTAGTTTGTAATGGAGACATTATTCAAAAATGTTAAAGATTAAGAATATGAAAGGAAATGAATTAAATTCTTTTTACATAAAATTATAGTTGAGTCTTAATATAAGCATATTTGAATATCTATACCCTATCTTGACTTCATATTACTTAAGGGTTTCTTGTGTTGAGAAATTTCATACAAAGTCTAGTTGTTTTAGATAGTCCTAAATATAAGTGTTGTAAGAATTCCATAATTTTTTTTATTTTTATCAATTTACAAATTCTATCATTTTTATTAAGATAAAAACTAATATCACATGTGATGATATTAATATAGCTAATTTAGTAAATTATTGAACACGTTCAAGATTGAACATATTTGTTCTTTATTACATTATTCTCACAACTTATCTAAAGCATAGTTATTATAGTAAATATTTAACTTTATACTGTTATATATATATATATATATATATATATATATATATATATATATATATATATATATTAAATATATTTGAATAAAAAACTTAAAAAGTGTAAGATGATTTCTTTTAAGTAAACCAATTTATTTTTGTTTAAAATTTCAATTCATCTCAAATTAGTTCCCATTAGTGTATAGTATTTATGAAACTCTTTCATTAATTAATATTAATTAATAAAATGAAAAATCTAGAATATACTCACTTTTAAATGAAAGTATTAAAATATACTTTAAAAATGCTGTGATCTATTACTTGGTCTTCTCACCCAAATTAGTAATATGTTGGTAATTTGCTTTCAATCCTTACAATGCAGGAGAATCAGCTTTATTTACAAATATTACATTTATTTCATAATAAAAAAATAATATTATAACAATAAAATAGTTTAACTCTTGTTTTTTATGGTGATCTATTATATTGAATTAATAGTGTATTTAATATAAAAAAAAACTAAGAATATATTTATTTTTTTAATCAAAGGAACTTATTTTTTTTTTAAGAAAACAATGAAGTTTTGATATGATGGAACTCTTTTCAAAAAATTTAATGAAAAATTCTAGAGTAGTATGGAGAAGACTTGATTGATGAAGTAAATGTGATGTGAAAAGTGATTTGTAGAGAGCACTTAAAAGAGATTCGGCCAACCTTAGAAGAAAAAGTTTAAGAAGAGTCTTAGAATAAGATAACCTAAGTGATTTTAGAAAAAAGTGAGATTACAATTTCACAAAGTTTCACTAACATTTATTTTTAAGATATGTTTACGAGAGGTAGAGCTCTTCTCTTACTCAAGAATGAAAACTCTTAGGAGGAAGAAGAGTACATTAAACTAAATTTCTTTTTTAAGTTTCCAATTATCCAAGAGAGGTGAATGAGAGTCTTCTCCCTTTGAAATTGTTCAAGGAAAATGCATGAGAGCCTTCTCCCTTTGAATTCGTTCAAGGAGATGTATGGGAGCTTCCTTCAAACTATAATATTCTTAACAAGCTAAAAGGACACTGAAAGTCTAAAACTAATCCAATTAACAACATCTTGAAAGTTTTGACCTTTGTTGACTTTTTGAATCAACTTCCTCCACAGAACTCCAAATGAGTTTATTGTTTTTTTGTTGGAAAGTATACTCAAAAGGTTTTCATTTGACTATTAAGCATGTATTCCCTATAGTTGGATGTAGTGAAATCTTCAAAATTGTATACATTTACTAAGCTACTTTGATGGGTAGGTCATTGGCCTAAATATAAAGCCTAAAGAAAGATATATGTACATATTTACAAGGCTTTAGAAGGAAAAAAACAAGCTTGACACACCATCTACACAAGATTATAAGTCCTTGAAGCCTTTCCTATTCTTCCATTCTCCTAACCTGGTTCAAGTTGTGGCTCCTTGGATGGATCACCATCAAGCTCCCTGGATGTATTTTCATTAAATCGCATGGAGGTGCAAATAGAGCTCTTTAAGTTGAGGAAGCGACTTTAGGTCCTTTCGAGCTGTTTTAGCTTCTATCACGTAAAGGAAGCTAAATGTTTGTTTCTAAAGTCTTATTAAGTTTGATAATTTGTTTTGAGGTGCTTAATTGGAATGGAAATTAATTTGGTATGGTGTTAAGTAGATAGCTTGCTATAGTATTATATGATAGTATTGATGCTTGAAACTAAATTAAATGTGTATCAACTGAGTTGGAAGAGTATTGCTCTAAATGCTTGTTGATTGTTACCTGTTTCGATCACTTGAGAAGAGGTATTGAGGTTATAATTGGTTAGAACCTACTGTTGCATAGTCAATAGGTAGAGTTTTGGGTTGATTTTTGGTTTAATTTGAGGTTTTTACAGGTAAAAATCTAGAAGAGTTGGTTTGGGAAGAAACTAAATGTTTGGGATCTGTTTTTGAGTCGTTTATAACTTGTTTAGCACTTAAATCACTAAAATATAGTTTATAACATATAGAGTTTGAGTTATTGGTTTGATCTGGTGGATCTCATTCTTGACCAATTAATCATATCGGTACTCAATTTTAGTTATAAACATGTTTTCGAATCAATTCTTGTGTTAAAAATACTAATTTGGTCGTTTGGATAGGTTTAGGATGGAATCAAATCAAAAAATCAAGTTGTTGTCGTCTTATATAGCGTTGAGCGACCTTGTAAGACACTGAGTGTTGCAAAACCCGAGAGCCACTAGGTTCCATGATACTGAGAATCACCCTGGGCGTTAAGCGCCACGAAGTCAATGAGCTCTTCGACTTTTGGGTGTTGAAGGGTTGAATTGGGCATTGAACGTCATTTTTCCATTGCAAGGTTGGACCACTATTTCTCGTAATTCCTTGGGCAAAAGGTTCTCTTGGTGGGCAAGAAGTTTGGCTCATTGGGCACCCTGTTTGTGGCCTTTTATGTTGTTTTCGTGATCTTTAATTTATTGTTTGTTTTTAAGTTGGTTATTATGATGTTATGTATAGTTCTTGATACTTATGAATATCATGTGAATGGTAATGGTGGATGTGTATTCAGTTTAAGTATTTGGTAAAAAGAATTTTGTGGGAAAAATCTTGGTGTTGTGCTTCAGTGTAATGTATTGTTGTAGGGGTTTCGAAATGAAGGATGATCCTTACATTCCAATAGTCATTCAACCTCAAGTAGAGAGGGGTGGTTATGTCGTGAAAAGTGACAGAAGATCTTTTGCTAGTGTTTATTTGTTTGCTTGATTCTTTTTCTTTGACAATGATCACCTAATTTTTGCTTGTGTTTATTTGTTTGCTGAATTCTTTTTCTTTGACAATAATTACCTAATTGGTATGAACCGAGAAAAATATTTATTGAACAGATGTTAGGTGACATAGGTATTCATGTGAAAATAGCTAGAGTAGCTTTATTTACTTCCACTTTTTTAAAGAACTTTTAGGTCATTTATAGATATTCTTAAAATTTTTAATACATGATATCTTGTAGATAAATTTTGAATTATAATTATAATTATATTTTATATGTTTTCTTAAATGTTGTTTATTGAAAATGTGATGATTCTTTAACATTATTAAAACTATAAATTTTGGAATGTTATGATTTGATATATAAAAATAAAATTTATAAAATAAATTTGTAGAAATTAATACTATTGTTATTGATATTACTAATATTTGTTATTAATATCATGCACCGACGAAGGTGTTCGAATCTTTTTCTCTTTATTAGGGCTTTATTGGCCTCAATCATTTGAACAAAACATCAGTGTTGGCTCAAGTATCTCTTAAAACTCAAGAGTTTGTAGGACATTTTTTATTTAATATTTTCAGTTTCAGTTTTAGACTGTATAATTCCAGAATGTCTTGGATTATATAATATAGAATATTCAACATAAAAATAAATATAATTCATAATAAAAAACTATATTTTAGATTACATAATTTGAAATGTATTTTTCAATAAAACAAGCCTTTTAAAAAAAGACAACTGTTGGAAGAAGGATTTGTTGGCTTTGACAGAATTTGTGAGATTAATTACATGCAGAAAATATTCTAAACAGTGTTAATTAGACTTCAAAACAACATTTTACAAAACAAATTAAATTTTAGAAGTAATGTTGGATATTTTTTTTTTTCCACATTGATAAATTCTTTTCTTCATCAAGCAGACAATAAAAAGACCCTGAGAAATATATCATTACCCTTAAATATTTCAAAGACTAACTCCTCTGCATCTAACAAATCACAATAGGAATATAATCTATGATCTAATTAATATTACCTTTTTACACTTTTTAATAATAATTTATTTTCTGCATCATATTGTTGAAAGGGAAAGTATATAAATATAAATTTTATAATGTCCGAGCTGAATTGATGATGTCTGAGCTTAGATAAACAAGTCGGCGTTATATAATCGAAACTCAGCATTATATAATTCAGTAAGTTTGCAATCTGATAAGAGCATTATATAATTCAGTAAGTTAAATCAATTAAAAACATCTTTGGTATAAAAAATTATATTGTGAAATACTTAATAGTCATATAAATTGGTTTAATCAATTATCATCCTTACATAATAAGTAAAAATGTAACCAAATTTTAATATTTCATATATTTGAATGATATTAATCGATTAAGATATTCTTATAATTGCTTAATAACATCAACAAGAGGTTTTTTCTTTAAATACAAGTTTTCTCTCATTTCAAAAACATGAAATCATACATCCAAAAGCTGATTATATAAGAAAAGAAGTGTTTTTTTTTAATTTTTCAAGAAAACAAGAGTTAGATATTTCAATAAGACATCAAGATGAGTTTAATTGTATGGTTTTTTGCTTAACATATAATTGATTAGTAATATCTACACTTTCTTTTTACTTTTTGTATTGTTCAACTTTATAGTTTTCTCACTATGTCTATCCTCATGTAATTGTGCGAATTATTATATTTAGAGATTGATTCTTATATCTTAGGGTTTAAGATTATTAAGGTAGACTTGTAATTATGTAAACCCTATAATTATAGTGAAAAACATTTCAAGCTCATATTACTTAGAAGAAAATATAAATTCAAGTTGAATATAAAATTTGTGTGTTCTTTCTTTTATCTTTAATCAATCCTCCATTTTTTTAAGTGAAAAATTTAAAGACTCAACATTTCAACATTTTTTAAAAAAAATCACTTGAAACCAATTCACACTCTTTCTTTGTTGAAAAATTTTAACTACAACTGATTTTAATATGTATAATATTAATTTTAATCCTAATTTATCTTAACTTAATTTAAATATTAATTCAAATTTTAATTCAAATTAGTTAATTAATTAAAACTTTAATGGTATTTATAAATTTTAATTTAACTATAATGTTAGTATAGATCTTATTAAGACAACATTTTTTGAATGTTAATTTAATCTTAAATCAACTTTTACACCTATCTTCATTATAATCTTAGATTGAATGTTACTTTAATTAAGGATAATTAAATAATATTATAATATTGGTTCTAATTTTATTTAATAAAAATTATAAACTCTTTTATAATGTCAATAATAATCTTAATAACATTAATGTTAAATTATAATCCTAATATAATACTGATTTTAAATCATATTTTTAACTAAAGTATTAATCTTAATTATAATATTAATTAAAATTCTAAATAATTTGATATTAATTAAAATATTAATTATATTTTAAATATTCTAAAATGTATAAAAAAATGCAAAAAAAAATAATGTATAAAATATTTAATTTAAATAACATAGAATGATGTACAAGTGATGAGAGCTGAAGTATGCATGATCTGTGAGGAATGAAGTTGTGGTTGGTTGGCATCCACACTATATTTTAACTATATTATTTAATGTAAATAAAGACATATTCAAGTATGAGGAATTTCTCTATTCATTATTTATATTAATTTTAATATCTTGCTATTAAGTTGTCCTATAGCTATGTACAATTTATTATGTGTGACCAAAGTTTATAATTCTTTATATGCATGACCTAAGGCTGCATTTAATATAATATTGTCAAATTTTTAACTATTTCAGAGGCTGCTTTTGCAATCATGTCTCACACTACCTTTAAGCAAGAATAAAAACTAGTTGACTTCATTTTTTAAACCATATTAGAATCTACGAATTAAAGCTATATTTTTGTAGCCTTCATGGCTTTCCATGCTGTACAGTTTCGTGTGAACTTTTGTTTTCAACAAAATAAATATATAGATAATGAAAATTTAAAATTGTTTTCACAGTAAGGTCGACTCACCAATATTTTCATAATTTATTTTCTTTTTCTTTGTTGTCTGTCTATTTTTTTATAAGTCGTTCGATCGATCTCCTCTCGATTATATCTTCAGTCTGAAAAAATGTTTGTCAAGACATTCTGATATCTAAGTCAATTTCAACAACCGTAGAGTTAATCTCGGATCAGTAATAAATATGCAATAAATAAATGCAGAGAGAAAAATTCTCTTTACCTCTTATCTTTGACCTGTATTTATAGTTTTCTAGCATGAGTATGTGATTAATGATTTCTTAATCTCGGCCCAATCGCCACCCACTACCATTAATTCTTATTTACCTTAATTTTCATGGGATTAAATCTTATGCCAATCGTAGAGACTGGGAGTCCAACATTGCTAGTGAGGGTTAATCGGACACCTACCGTACGGTCTTGAAATAGTTGTCATCTTAGACGTTCATATGTCTTAGCACGCCACGTGAATATATAAATTTGTAATAAATAGTTTAAATCAATTAAAATATTTATGAGTTTTTCTTAATCTTTCTTGCTCGGTATTCCCAATCACTGTCTATAGAGTGATATCTGATAAAAAAAATACATGTTTACAAGGTTTAGTTAGGAAGTTAGAAAGAAGTATAGATAATTAAGAAAAAAAATGTTATTGTAGAGAGATGATAATTTTATAAAACTGATAACTTTTATGTATTTAAAACTTAAACTTGTAATTTAGTATTTCATTACTAAATATGATGTCAAATTTATAAAATAACATTGTTATAAACAATAATGTAGAATTCTTGTAACTTTTGGTGTTTTATCTCAACTTTTTGACAGCTACACATTCTATTGCATATTATGCTACTTCCTTCTTCATTTCGGATCATTAAAACATTTTCTTAAAATTTGGGTACATTTTTTATCGTGTTTGAATGTGTGCTTAATTTATTCTT
This sequence comes from Vigna radiata var. radiata, assembly GCF_000741045.1. NCBI lineage: Eukaryota > Viridiplantae > Streptophyta > Magnoliopsida > Fabales > Fabaceae > Vigna > Vigna radiata. The sequence goes on along the minus strand of NC_028355.1, from coordinate 16,503,346 downwards.
AATTATACACATTTTCTTAATTTTCTCATCTTTAATCTATAGACACACATTTTCTATTCTAAAACCTTAACAATCATGTCTTGTCAAAGTTTTATTTATTCTTTTGTCCTGTTAATTTCTTTTTCTCTTCGAATGAATTTATTACTTAAGTTTTATTGATTTATTTATGCAAATTGTTAGTGATTTAAATGAAATTTAATTTAGTTTTATCATGGTTTAATGTGATTGACAAATTTATATCTCTAAATTTTTCTAACAAATTCATTTCTTAGATCATCAATGAAGAGACATGTAAAGATTTTCTACTTAAAACGTTTTTTTTATGGTAACGTAACTTAAAATCATAATCTTTCAAAAATTTCATCAATCTTCTTTGTCTTGTATTTAACTCCTTCTAATAAAAGAAGTATTTGAAACTTTTATAATCATTAAAAAACTCGAATTTATCATCATAAACATAACATTTCCATATTTTAAGGGTTAAAACAATGACAACTAATTCTAGATCAAGAATGAAGTAATTTATCTTATATATTCTTAGTTTACTAGAAGCATATGTCACTACACTTCTATTTTACATAAAATACATCTTAATTCCATATTGGAAGCATCATAAAATATCATAAATGTTTAATAAAATTAAGTAATATTAACACAGGTGAAGTGATTAATATTTTCTTTAAGATCTTGAAAACTATTTTTGCATTTTCTTAAGATATTGAATTTGACATATTTTGGTAAGTTCATTATAGACAACTATTTTAGAAAAAATTTCAATGAATATATTATAATATTGCCAAACCTAGAAAACTACCAATCTCAATAATTATTTTTGGTGTTTCCGCAAAACTACTTTTACTTTGGTTGGATTTACTAATACTCTTTTTTATTTTTCTGAAAATCACATACCCTAATTATACTTTTTTAATCAAAAAGCCTTAAAAATCATACTTTTTTTAATCAATATTCACACTCAGGACAATTTAACATATACTTATTTATTTTTCAAAATTTGCAAAAAATATTCTCATATTCTTTAGATTTTTTTTAGAATAAATAAAGATATCATCTATAAAAACAATTACACAATAACTTAAAAATAAATAAATAAATCCTATTAATATAATCCATGAATCTATTATTCTTTATTTATTTGAGAATCAAATTGTAATAACCTGAAAATAATATTAAAGGGATGACAAAGGTATTAAGTAAATAGAAGCAGGTTTTATAATTAAAACCCATCAGCAACTAAAGTAGAGAACTAAAGAATGAACTGATTCATTAACTTAGCACACCTTCTTCCTATAACTTGTTCTCCAAAGCTTCTTACCTTCTCTCTCAAATATCTCTAGATTGAACTATTCTAGTGTTGATCAAGGGGTTCCTCAACAATCCTGGAGTTGAAAGCTACAATTTCGACCGATCAAATTCTTAAGTTAGAGTACGTAAGTCTTTTCCCTTTTTCTCGTGTTTTTCTCTAACTCAGATCATGCAATTTTCTTCGTTGCATGTTACTGGTAGTCCTTTTCTCCAATTCTCAGTTCAAAATCTGGTTTTAAAACCTAATCTCTATCCTAAATTGGTGGTTTATAGGATTCTGTGGAAAATTCGTTTAAGGCAAGCTGAAAGTTAGGGTGCCTGTGAGCTAAATTGCTTCATTCAACAGGTAAGGGAAGCTAGGTCTTGATTTCTATTCTGTAAATTTGAAAGTGTATTTAATAAATTGTTGTTTGAATTGAAGATATACTGCATGTATGAAATGTGTGTGTGGATGTTAATTGTACTGAACTTTGGAAATTTTGGTATGTTATTTGGATTGATAATTGCCTGATAAATTATGGGACTGTGGAATTTTACTTATGAACCAGTATGGGTAGGGTTTAATGATGATATTGAGTAATTAGGTGTAGTAATTTATGTTAAACAAGCTACTAGATAGTAATTAGGTACATTATTTGAGTTAAGGTCATATTAGAGGAACTAATATAGTCATATGGAGAGTTAGGTATTACAGATAGTTCTAGTCAGTTTAGACAACTTAGGTAAGTCATATGTGACTTGTAGGAAGTGATAAAATGGTTCAAAACAACTTCAAATTGGTAAATTCAGATTTAGCACCCTAAGTTCATCAAATGGAAGTCCTAGAAGGGAAATTGATTGCATAAACACTAAATTATGGGATTAAGAATGCTTAGAAACAACTAGGCAAGTCTAATTAATCACATAGATCAAATTGGGAGTGTTAGAAACTCATTAAAGTGTCTTAGATGCATCGAAAACCAGAAAAATAAGGTTGTTGTTAAATACTGATAAGAATAATCGATTATCCTACTTGATAATCGATTATTCTAGTCAGAATATCATATTTTCTTCAAGGTTCTCGTAAATAATCGATTATCACATGTAATAATCGATTATCATACGTAAATAATCGATTATCATATGTAATAATCGATTATTGTTGTCAGAAAATCATCTAGGCAGTTTTGAGTGGTTTTAGGGGTTCCGGGTATCACTTCTGGACGTTCTTTAGGTCGTTCTTTAGGTCATTCTGGGGGTTTTTGACCCTTCCGGAACTGTTGGTGATGGTTTAAGACTCTTTTTCTTTGTCTAAGTATGAGTTTAAGGGTATTGGGTTGTTTAGTGGTTTTCTTGGACTATTATTGTCTGTTAATGTATATGGAATGGATTCAATGCTATAATATTACGGTATTCGATGTATCTTGGCATGATTTAAGTTTAAAGTGAAAAGTATGGTTATTGGACGTAATTCCATGATCCTCAAGGGAGGTTACATGGTGGTGCCACTGTAGTTTGTCGTGATTGACCGTATGAATGGCCGGAGTTCAGGATGGGGTTTACCTTGACATTCTAATGACCATTCATGCTCAATTAGAGAGTGATGAGTCATGTGGTGAGAATAGGAGGGGGTCCTAGTCTTGGGTGTCTCCATTTTATATGGGCCAAGATGAGTTTGGTTGGACTTACACTTGTGTGTGGTCGGGTGAAACCCCTCGGCAATGACTTTGCAAAGCAGTAGGGCCACCACAAGTGCATAAACCCCTGGAACTCGACATTTCATACTAGTCTGGACGGTCAAATCACGTGGTCTGTCATTGGTATCAATAAAATGCATTCAGTTATAGTTTGTGTTGTATTATTGTCATTACATGCTTGATATACTCGATTGATAACATGTTTTTTTATACCTAGCTTACCCTTGCATTGTGGTTGTTGTATGTGCTTGCCCTCCCCCTTGCGATGATCATCCAATACTTTGGATGTGAGCAGAGTCAAAGGATGTTTCTCTGGAGCAAGCTTTGGAGGGAGATGACCCAGCCACTANCTCTTAGATTCTTTTAGGATCTTCAGATATTTATATTTTGAGAAACTTTGTAGTTCTTATGTTGTACCTAGTTTATGGGATTTCTTATAGATCCTTTTTATCATTTTGAGATACTCCTTATGTACTTAAAGTTTAAGTTTACAGCTCATTTTGGATGACTGTACTGATTATAATTTCTAAGTACATCTTCATACTACTTTGTCATATTATAATGATAATATCATGTTATATGATATTGTACCATATAATTTATGGGATGTCACACAAATAATAATTTTATTGAAAATTAAAAGCATAAATCATTTTTTAAATCTTGCAAGAAATATTAGGTATATCTAAAGAATTAAACTTCTTGATAAGCACATCCAGGGGAGGTGTATTTAGTGACAAAAATATTCCAGGGAGGTGTAGAGTGGCTAAATATCTACAGTGGTGATTTTCTTTTTCCTTTTATTTTTCAATGATTCACGAATTTTCACACATATAGAATAAAACTAGAAATTATATAAAATGAATTTGTTTGAATAAAATTTTGTATAAATATACGTCAGGATAAAAAAAGAATCAAAATTATATTATTCTTTAAAAAATAAGTTGATTTATTTTTAATTTTTCTTTAACCAAATTATTGTGTTACTTTCTTCTTAATGAATCTTTGTGGAGAAGTTCGTTTGTCAAACACCAAGAATGTGTCCTTCAACTCATCTCATTGGTGGATGGTTATGATTGCCAAACAATAATTTCTCCATTTTTTATTTGAAATATAGTTATTTTTTGATTAATTAATGTAAACCAAAATTACTTATTAATTAACACAATTATGGAATAATACGAAAACTTTGAATGGAAAATTTTTTACTAATATTTTTATACAGGACAAATCAAAGTTAATTTTTCAGATATAAATAAAATCACATATTTATGATTTCTAGAAAAAGAGAAGTCTTATTTGAAACTTCTTCACTTTTAAATTTCTGATCTCAACGCGGAGCTACCATTTTTTGTTGACCAAAAAGGTTATTAAAAAACTTTCACATTTATGTACATATAAAAAGTCAGAAAAAGTATAAAAGACTTATATTAACAATTATCTGTGAATTATTCATTGAATTAAAATCACTTTTAATTCTAAAAAAAATAAGTTTTCTTTAATACATCATCAATTGAATTATGTATTTTAAATCCGATAAACTTTTTCAAGTCATTTACATAAAAATCATTCTTTTGAAATAATTATATATTTTAATTTATAAATATTATGTATGTACATATGTATTGCATGCATTTTAATTAGCTTTTAAGAAATATCGAAAATATTTACTTTGAGATATATTTTCTTAGTAAATAATTTTTTAAATTACTGAATTAAAATGAAAAAAAAATGGAAAATCCTATAAAAGTCGAGTTATGTAAAAAAATTAAATTAATCTAAACACAATGCATAATAATTACATCAGTTTTCAGCCGTTGCTGTTACTAACCTAACTTTGAAACAATATATTTTTTAAATTATTTTAGAAAGAGAAAGTAATGAAGACTATATATTAGAGGGTACCCAGAACTTTTTAATAGAATAATAAATATAATTGTTTCAGTATGAAAATGACTATTCTTATAAAGATCCTGTGAAAGTTCAATATGTTATGCTTATTCACATTAAATCTATAAGATAATTAAAATCTAATTAAGTCTTTTTAAAATAGTTTATTTTACCAATTTTTAATTTACACTTAATTCAAAGAATAAAGGGAATATTAAATAATGTTAGATGTACATTGAATTAAACTCTTAAATGCCGTAAGTTAATATTGTAAACAGCAGTGTTCTTTATAATTTATATAATGGAAGGTCTTTAAATATATTAATTGATATTTTATTTCTTATTTTTGCAATTAAAGGAAGTAGTGTGAATAAAAGCAAAGAAATGTAAAGCTAAAAAGCGTTTCAACGTCAAATGGATGACCCATTCTTGAATATGACTATGTGTTTGAAATCCAAAAAACTATTTGAAATTTCGACAAAATTGAACTTTGTGTCTGAAAGGTTTGAAAACCAAATCTTTTTGAAATTCCCACAAAATTGAATATAAATGTTAAAAGTCATTAATATAAAAAGTATTATTTCTAACAAGGATATGTTATCAAGAAATAAGTTAGGTTTCTTTAATTAAATTTGTGAATATGATTTTCAAAGTGGGATAATGATACTTAGACAATATTTTTTTGACAACATTTAAATATCACTTACGTGTCATTCTGTGATTGGTCCAAAATCACTCCACAATGATGTTTATGATTATTATTATTGATTGTGGAGTGATTTTGGACCAATCACAAAATGACACATAAATAATGTTCAAATGTTATCAAAAAAATATTGTCTAAATATCATTATCTTTCAAAGTGTGAAGAAAATTTGCCATTCAAAGACACATGTAAATGAATTATTAATATTTTACTTGGAAGTCAACCAAAGCCAACTAGAGGTTGAAAATCTCGAAGGTTGTTTTCAATTGAATCGTTCTTTTAATAAATAATTTTTTTCATCCGCGAGATAGTTTAATATTTAAAGTCCAATATCATCTGAATCAACCACGTGTTGTAGATCTGACTATTTTAATACATCAATTAATTATAGAAAAAGAGAATAAAAATTAAACAAAATTATTGATAAACTAAAATTAGATATTGAATTTAACATAGGATACTAAAATTACATAATTATAACTCAAATTAAAATTTCAACCAACATTATTATTATTTTAAAGAAAGAAACATTTAGCCTAAAGTACTTAAATTTTACTCTTTTCAAACTTTAATTTTATCTTAATTGATTCCTTAATTTTATTCAATTTACAAGACACCTGAAACTTTAATTTTGTTTTAAATGATTTTTAAACTTAATCTTTTGTCATAAATATATATTTAAATTTTTTAATTTAATTATAATATTTTTTAAAACTGATTAATTTTTTACCAGTTTGAGTTAATTAATAAATAACAATAATAGCAAGAGTAATAATAATAATCTTAACAATAATAGTAGTAGTAATAATAAGAAGAATAGTTATAATAAAATTAAACTATATATATATATAAAATTAATTAATTAATAGAGAAGATAAAATTTAAATATCAAAGATGAAATTAGAGTTTAGAGTGTATATTTGTAATACTAGCAAAGTTTAGAGTGTTAACATGATTTCCCATTCAATTAGTTCTCAAGGTAAAATAATTACTGTTATTTATTTACATTATTATGTTAAGCCATCAACATCATAGTTATACATGGAATTAGATTCAATAAATAAAAGCCTGTTTGCAGCATATAGTTGGAGAAGTAAGGTACTTCAAGCCATGTTCTTAAATTAGCACCTCAACTTAAATTAAACTGTAGGTCACAATTATGAAAAAAAGTTTAAATTTTTATATTTTATAGTTAATAAAATGTAAATATGAGTATTCTTTAAGGCCCTTTTTAGAATCCAGACCCATCATAGACATTAAATTCTTATTAAATGCATTTAACAACAGTTAGGTTTATAAGTGAATTTTTTTTCATTTGAAATTTATCGTAGAAAAAATGATTAATTTTATTTATAAATTTTGATCTGAAATTAGAAATTATTTTTTCTAATTTTTTTTATAAAATTTAATCTTTAAATTTTAAAAACAAATAGATATAATATTTTTAATTTAGTGTGTTAATTGTTCTCTGCGTATTAAATGTATTTTAATTTATAAAGTTTTGTATACTTTAAATAAAATGTTGAAAAGCCGTCTAACAAGATTAAAAGATTGATGTTCAATCAAAATGATTATATATATTTATTTATTTTGAAAGTTTAAAAAGTAAAATATATAAAATCTGAGAAAAAAAAACAACAACGTAAGAGTTTGTTTGTGTTGAGAGAAAGGTAGATGGCATGTGTGAAGAAATGAATATGTTGTATTGAAATGAAGAGAATAAAGATAAGAACTTTTCTCTCTCTTAACCATTTTGCCCCAGCAGCATTGGTTAGATGAGCAGGACAATATTGACTCTTCAACCAAACGCGGAGAATCTGCAAAGCTTCTTTTAAAAATCTTCACTTCAATCTTCCGCCAAGTCAACATGATGTGGCTCAATAGGCATAGACACAATATTGCGACTCTGTTACCACACACAAAAGTAATTTCCTTTCTCATTGTTATTTTGATTTACTGTTTTTTAAGTACTGCATGTTGTGAAATCAAATAATAAATGTTGTTGGGGTTGTAAAAGGACTACAATTTCTTCCATTATTTAATTATTACGCGTGGTGCCACTGGTCCACCATCATCCTCATTCACGTTGAAACTTAGCTCAGTTTTGTCACATAACAACATAAACCAAAGTAAAAGGAATAAAAAAGGGTGTCTTGAGAGCTTATATATAAGATTCATCACAAGGTTGTTTCGGACACATACCAAACTCGTGTTCTGTTTTCTGCTGCTTGTTTTTGTCTGCGTAGGTACAAAGTAAGTTGTGGAAATCATTGCTTGCATTGCATATGTGGATACACTGAACATGATTTTGATTTCATTCTCACTGTCATACAGAAGTTGTTGCCAGTGATCATGTCGAGAATTTCCTTGAAGGAGAATGGTGGTGAGGTTTCTGCCACGAAGGATTATACCAATGGTGGGGGTGTGAGGGACTTGTATGGTGAGGATAGCGCCACTGAGGACCATCTTATCACTCCATGGACCTTCTCTGTGGCCAGGTATCACTACTTAACATTTTACATGTCGAAAAAGACAACATGGAATTTGTCTTTTGTAGCTTTTAGTTTACGTGTATGGATCTGTGGTCATTTATCTGTCATCTTGTTAATGGGGGAGTTTCATTTCTGGCTATGTCAGACTTATTTTCTGATCATCTTTAAAAAAGGGAGATTTTTTTTTTTTTTTTTTTTTTTTCACATTTCATGGCATTCTTGGACTATGTGTTGTTTGGAGTACTGGGTTCGGTAGATCACCAGATAGTGGATTTATTTGATGATATAAAGGTTTATGAGGCTGTTCTGCTGACTTATTATGTGTGATCTGCACAATGGCTAGTTTTTTGTGTTTCAATGAAAATGTTTGATTTACTTGCTTAGATTTTGATGTGGTAACAAGCATTTGCAATTTTGTCAACAGTGGATACAGTTTGCTGAGAGATCCACGCTACAACAAAGGGCTGGCCTTTACTGAGGGAGAGAGAGATGCTCATTACTTGCGTGGCCTTTTGCCCCCAGCTGTCCTCAATCAGGAACTTCAGGTTACTTGCTTCTTAGTATCACGTTCAATTACTTTATTACTCAATTTCTTTAGTGAATAAGATTTTCATGTTGATAATCTACGTGATAAAATTTGCATATGTTGTCTACATGAAACTCGTATTTTGATCAGAGAACAGAACCAAAACACTTGAAATTGCATCTAGCTTTATCCTTTATGCAATTGGTATGCTAAATGCAGTTCAATCTGAGGATTTTTGGCTAAATTCCCCTGCTATTTTGATGTTCAGGAAAAGAGGTTGATGCACAATCTTCGCCAGTATGAGGTTCCTCTGCATAGGTACATGGCCATGATGGATCTCCAGGTACTTTCTGAATTATAACTCTGCCTACACCATGTAGTTCTCTCTTTCAAAAATTGGAATTTTTTAGTACACATGCTACTGTAAGGAACATATAACCAAGAACCATAGCTTCGGAGTTTCTCACTGTCTCTGACATTTCTCTATTGACAGGAGAGGAATGAAAGGCTATTCTACAGGCTTCTTATCGATAATGTTGAGGAACTGCTTCCTGTTGTTTACACTCCAACGGTTGGAGAAGCCTGTCAGAAATACGGAAGCATTTTTAGGCGTCCTCAGGGTCTATATATCAGTTTGAAAGAAAAGTAAGCCTTTTTTTTTCTATGGCATTGCTCCTTTATGTTTTTTCACTAAGCATTTGAGAGAATACTAAGTGTTTGAATTCTTCAGAGGAAAGATCCTTGAAGTACTGAAAAACTGGCCAGAAAAGAGTATTCAAGTTATTGTTGTGACCGATGGTGAGCGTATATTAGGACTTGGAGATCTTGGCTGCCAGGTAAAAGAATAAAATAAAGTGCCAGTCTCTTAAATCTGCATCATAAACACAATTATGATAACATTTTTCTCTAAAAAATTTTCAGGGAATGGGAATTCCTGTTGGGAAACTTTCTCTCTATACTGCTTTAGGAGGTGTTCGCCCTTCGTCCGTAAGAACTACTTAATGCTGTTATATCTATTCCCTTTTCCTTTCCCTCATTCATAGTCTATCAAATATTAATTTGCTATATGTGATCTTGTATGATTTCAGTGCTTGCCTATTACCATTGATGTTGGCACAAACAACGAAAAGTTGCTGAATGATGAGTTTTACATTGGGCTTAGACAAAGGCGTGCAACTGGGAAGGTCTGATCATCCTTGGCACTACATGCATAAAACTGAGTGTACATTCTTTCAACAGTAGTTATTGAGTGTGATGTTTCTTCTCTGTTAACATGATAGTTGTTTGTTGTGGTTCAGGAATATGCGGAGCTTCTAGACGAGTTTATGCGCGCAGTTAAGCAGAACTATGGAGAGAAAGTTCTCATACAGGTTGTATATCAGATTCAACACCTGCAATCAGTGGCTTGGTATGCTTGAGTTTATTGTTTTACTAATTTTCTTGATTCTTTTTCAGTTTGAGGATTTCGCCAATCATAATGCATTTGATCTGCTGGCGAAATACAGTTCATCTCATCTTGTTTTTAACGATGATATCCAGGTAGAATGGTTGAAAGCTTTTAAATTGTGCATGGTTTCTTATTTGAATTCATGCTAATGGTTCTGACCTTTGATTAAATGCAGGGCACGGCATCTGTTGTGTTAGCAGGATTGCTTGCATCCCTGAAATTAGTTGGGGGAACCTTAGCTGACCACACCTTCTTGTTCTTGGGTGCTGGAGAGGTAAGAGCTTGCAGGCCTAAATTCATTTTTCATTTTGATAATACATGATTATGTTTTTGGGAGGAATATTCTTATTGTTTGTATCTTTTGGTTGTTGAAGGCTGGAACTGGTATAGCAGAGCTGATTGCTCTTGAGATTTCAAAGCAGGTATATAGCTTGATTTTTGTATTAATCTTCTTTTACTATTCATTTTTATGAAGTATCTAAATACTATTCTGTTGGCCAGACAAATGCTCCAGTGGAAGAGACCCGAAAGAAGATCTGGCTTGTGGATTCAAAGGTAAATGCCTGAGGATCCTGGAAAACAAGAATGAAATCTTCTTTTTTTCCTTCTACATTTTCTTCTTCCCTAGTTTCTCATGACAAGTTTGTTCCTTTCCAGGGACTTATTGTTAGCTCTCGTCTGGAATCACTTCAGCACTTCAAAAAGCCTTGGGCACATGAGCATGAACCTGTGAAGGGGCTACTAGATGCTGTCAAGGTAAAGAAAGTGTCTCAGATTTTTCCTTAATTTCATGTAATATTTATTATTCATTAGCCTTTACTCTTGAACACTAACTTACAATTCACCCTCCATCAGGCAATCAAGCCAACCGTTTTGATTGGATCATCTGGAGTAGGGAAGACATTTACCAAGGAGGTGGTTGAAACCATGGCATTCTTGAATGAGGTTCTTTCTGGCTTTCTCTAATGATTTTTTTGCTACCTCATGAGAATATTATATCTCTGATGTTTGTGATATTTCTTGGCTTGTAGAAACCACTCATTCTTGCTCTCTCCAACCCAACTTCACAATCTGAGTGCACAGCTGAAGAAGCTTACACATGGAGCAAGGTAAATTTTCCTTGTTTCGTTTTTACATAGGCCAAGGAACAACACATTGGGAGTTAAATGATAAAGCAGATAAACAAACAAAAAATCTTGCATGTCACATAACGTCTCTCATATTTTGCAGGGTAAAGCAATCTTTGCTAGTGGAAGCCCATTTGATCCTGTTGAATATGAAGGAAAACTTTTTGTTCCTGGACAGGTTTAACTTAAAACTCGCTAAGCATTTTCTTATTCAACAGCCACACATTATCAAAGTTTGTGGCTGACCTTTTTCTTATGTCTTTCAGGCCAACAATGCTTACATATTTCCTGGTTTTGGGTTGGGATTGATCATCTCTGGTGCAATCCGTGTGCGTGATGAGATGCTCCTGGCAGCCTGTGAGTACATACAAACCATAGTAGCAATTAGATGATTTGAGCATGATTAATATATAGCATATAAAAGAAGTGTTGAAGAGTGAAAAAATGTATAGAAACCGATGAAATAGATAGCTTGATTGAGCCTTTCATATTTTGCAACAGCCGAAGCTTTGGCTGCACAAGTATCAGAGGAGAACTATGATAAGGGACTGATTTACCCTCCATTCTCAAACATCAGGAAGATATCAGCCCATATTGCGGCTAAAGTGGCGGCTAAGGCATATGATCTAGGTGAGTTTCTTGGAGTGTTTTCAGTTTAGACAAAAAATGGTTAATGATGTTATTCTTTTTCAGTTCATAATGTTGTCTTCTTCCCTTTTTGGTGAACAGGTTTGGCTTCTCATCTGCCTCGACCAAAGGATCTTGTTAAATATGCAGAAAGTTGCATGTACAGCCCCGGCTACCGAAGCTACCGTTGAGTACACAATAAGCTTCTTAGGAACAGATTTATTTTATTGCTTGTTAGGCTTGTGGTATAAGGCATTGGCCCATTTGAACTTTGAATAATTGTTTATTCTTCAAGGATTTTATTTGTATCGGGAAATATTATATATATTCAAATTTATGCTGAATGAAATATGATTTTGATAGTGCCGTCAGCTTGCTTGCGTTGTTTATATATATATATATATAATGTTAAAATTCAACAGGAACAGGAACAGGAACAAAATATTAAATGATTCGTATTTTAAAATATTTCAGAAAAAAATATATTGTCAATTTTTATGTATATAAAAAAGCAATCAGATCATTTTATATTGATTAAAAAAATTATATAATATATGTGAAATAAACTTCTAATGGTGAAATTTTAGAAAATATGATTAGATAAAAATATATTTAACTGAATAATATTCTACAAATGTTCCATGTAATGAAAGTAATTTTTTTTAAATTACTTCTAATTTTCATCTTTTATTTTCTTGTAATATAATAACTAGAAATAAATTATTCATTAAAACTAGGTTTAATTACATATTGTCATTCAACTTTTACTATTTTGCAAATTTTACTCCTAAAGCTTTTTTTTTCTTGCATATTTTGCCAACATATTTTGCACATTTTACTAAACATTAAATGTGTTACAAAGTGAACCGTCTCGCAATAAAATAATAGCGAGCAAATAAAAAGAACACAAATCATCAGGAGTCCAAATGTTGTAAAACAACAAAAAAAAAAAAAACAGATACATTGGTAGTGTTTTACACAATCATACTTATCATGTATGATAAAATTAACTAAAGATAATATACTTAGACATCATCTTTTTAACAACACCATTTATGTGTCATTATATAATTGGTTCAAAATTATTCCACAATCAATAATAATAATCATCAACATCATCATAGACCAATCACAAAATAACACGTAAATGATATTCAAATATTATCAAAAAAATGTTGTCTAAATATAATTATCCATTAACTAAATCCCTTGAAACAACTATAGTAACTCAATTGTACTCCAAACATGATAATAATCACTTCAAAATCGTGGCGGAGATCATTTTTAATTGGTTGGTATCAAAATGTTTATATATGGAGTGCCGCAGAAATTTAGGCAGATTAATAAAAACTTGCCCTACTCATACTAGTCAAGTCCACTTACATAAGGTTTAAACCAAACAACTAAAATAAAAATAGAATATATAATTGTTCAGGTAATTCATACATTGCACATTATTCCCCCAAAAACGAACTTTAGCTTGCAGTGTGGTAGAACAAATTCAAAAACTTCTAACAAGCAGACATCAAACTCTTTTGAACGAAATAGGCGCTTCTTCATCTATCCTGTGAAAACACGACAGCTACCATAGTTCTCAATGATTCTCATTTAAAAATACTTAAATGTGTCACTTTATTTCTTCCAAGCCCTTACAAACATATATTTTCTAATATACGTAATATCAACACGCGCAGTGCTACAACAAAGCTGCATTATATACATTAGCCATGCCGAGTTACTTGAACATGGCTTTTCATTGAGAGATGATTGCATAAATATCAAACTATAGGTTTTCGCGTTTTTTCTTCTGCAAGTTGACAGCTGCGAATCCCCCAGAAAGTGCTGGGTTTTAGTTTTTGGCTCCTGGCTGTGAAAAGCCACCCCATTTGGGTTTTACATGTAGCACAAATAGCAATTGTCCATGCATACCTGCCAAAAAAAGCACGGTGGAACGTTAGCTTCTCACTCCTCATTAATGTACATGTAGACATTATGTAGCATCCCCAACACTAATCTCACGAAAAACATGAGTTGCAGAATACGTCCACTTTGAGGGAACTACTGGCTCATCCTTCTCTTTTTCTATTTTTACTGCTGGGTATAGCAGAGACGTTTTTTTCTGAATTGTTTATAATAGAATTTCCATACAGCAGAAGGAAAATAAAATCAAGAAAAAGCTAATGGAGAGTTTTCCACTCCCCCTGCATACCAGCCTCAGCCCTAATGCAATTATTAGCTAAAGGACAGTGGCATTCCGTTCTGCCCATGTACTCCTCAATAAATAAAGTACATTTGCATCAATATTCCTTTAGATCAAAAGCTAGAAAAATAACAATAAGTGAATTTTGGGCGAATAAATGAAAAGCATATCAATTATCAACTATTAATTTATATCTACAATAATGTAAATTAAACGGGAATTTGGTAAGGGGAATACAAGATATTCTTTATATTCTATTACTCTTGAATTAATTTAGACTTAACATCAACCTTTCTAGTAAACAAAAATTTGTTAAAAGAGAAATACAGAATATGTATCTTCCCAAAAGTGAAGCACACATATAGTACAAAGGATTTAATATTATATGTTGTACCCACACATGTTTTTTATTTATTCATAATCAAATAAGCGAACAATTAATGATACAAAGAATCGATGAAATCCTCAACTTCTAATAATGGACTATTTCTATCTTTCCTTATTTACGTATTTCCATCTTTCCGTATTTACATACAATAAATGCACACATCTAATACATAGAAACAAGTGAAATTAAAAAGTTAACTGAACAGAACGAGAGCTCTTCAATTCCTGTGTATATCTAACAAAAATGGACTGCATGCCCATAAAAGAGTTTGGAAACTGACAATACTTTTGCCTTTCTTTCCTCAAAACCCAGATATCAGGTAGAAAATGTCTCTGAAAAAAGAGAGGACAAATCCAACACCATATTTGAAAATAGAATCCGGCCAACCATATTTAAAGGACACAAAACTAGGTGAGAAAATATACATGTTTAGTAACCATTGACGAAACATCGTACAGATTCACAGCATGCAATAGTTTGACCTTTGACATACCTAATTCTTCTAAACCCTAAAGAAACTATGTTCCTAGCATCACATAATATGGAAATGGAGTGACACACTTACCCAGGAAACCAACTGTATTCAGCCACTGCTGGTCCAAGAAGAGATAAACCATTTGCCTTGTAAAGAGTCATTATCTCATGCACATAACCACCTGGATTCACATAAGCACTAAGAGGACCCTCACTCGACATCACCAACATATCACTTCGTTTTGCAATCGTAGTCTGCAAATTTCAAGATGGTGATAAAGCGTGCGAAATATTACTTTCCATATTTGATGAAGGTTGAAACAGATTTGCACATTTGTCTCTATTATTCACAAGCAATATTCACAAGAAAGTATTACCTCACAGCTTTTACACCTGATAAGATCAATGCTCTCTAGTAATTCAATTTCCCTACGTAATCTGTATGCAATGCCATCTATATCCAAAAGCTCCTGCCTTGTAGACTCAGACACAGGTATTTTACTAGCTATGTGAAATGATAAAACATCAGGCTTCTTAACGAGACTTTCCATGTTAGGCACCCCAACTATTCGCTTCCACATATCTACAGATTATCAACACAACGCAACCATTAGCCTTTATTGTAAGAGCTACATACTTGTTTTAAAGAAAAAATTCAATATTCCGAGACTAATCTTTTATTTAATTTTAATTGTTTATACCATAGTAAAGATTTCATTAAGAAAATGAAGACTTTCATTATTTAATTTCAGTCAATTATAAATAAATAAATGGACAAAAACACAGATTAATATAGTATTATTATATATATGGCCAAACCATTTCTGAAAATTCTAGAAATACATAACCTGCTCATGAATCTTCCATTCATGATCTTTTTTGAATTTTAAAACCAATACTAACATACCAGCAAGTAGAAAAGATAACCAGAAATTTTATTTAGCTAATAACAGTGATGCCATAACAATGAGGGGGCGGGGGGAAATTTGCAAGAAATATCTAATCGGGAGATAGAAGAACAACAACATAGCCTACCTGCAGCCCTTTGTGCCAGAAAATAAGAGTCAAACATCCGATATGTCCAGTGGGGCCAAAATGCTTTTGAAATTTTATGAGATGTGTAGGCACATATGTTTTTACATCTATTAAGCTCTTCATTCCATGACTGCTTTCCAGAAGTGGAACAATTCCCAGTCCTTGAATCCAGATTGGATCTAATTTCCTGATCTGACTTACTCATGAATTTAGGGTTGCAGCTGTTCGCTGATTCACCCATTGTATCATCTACATAACTGGAGCCAACAACTGATAGATGGATTTTCCTTTCCACTGGTGAGAGTTCATTCTCAAAACTGTCATCTGAATCTGGTTCTGAATCACTTTCCTTATCTTTTGACCTTTGCATTTTAGCATGAGAATATGGTGAAGACACCGTATGTGGGACAGCTTGACTACAGGGCATGTTACTCAATGGTGCCAATTTGCCAAAAGCATCTCTTGGAATTCTCACTGGAAGATCTTCCTCAATAATTTGGATCTCTCCATAAGGCTAAAAGGAGGCATCCCAACCAAACAAAGAATGAGAGATTTGTCAGCCTTAAGTTACATAGCTAATGGCCAAGTTAATAAAAATATAGAGGCAGTAAAGATAATAATATTCTGCTAACCACTCCTTCCACATCATTCCAGGACCGTCTTAGGCGAAATCGTTGTTGTCCACGGGTAACTACATTCAGTGAACCATCCCCCAGACGCCCAAATTGCCGAATCTATAGATAATTTAGCAAGAAATATAAACCAACAGACATATAGGCACCAATGTCTAATTGTAGAAGAAAATACGGAGACTAAAATTTGTAACTATAGATGGACTCTTTTACTGTTTTCTCTCCATTAAGAGATATGGAATTGATGACTTCTGCATTACAAAAATCAGGCTTTGTATTGATGAACTAGAAGTTTTGTAAACAATAAATTCAGCTCTGCTTCTCCCAGCATTCACAGTTGCATTAGAACAGCTTTTGCACAAATACAAATAAAGAGTGATACACAGTACAGCTGTGCCAACATTTAATTTCTGAAGCAAAGTGACTTGCTACTGTTTTATAATGTTTCTTAAAGACAAGTTATTGAGAAGGGGGAAGGTAACATGTAGGCATGAATGTGCATTGATACATGAGTTGAGGTGTAATACCTCAGCAGTTGTCCCAATGCTTGCTGATTTCGTCCTACGTGTTGCAGTGTCCCTATGGATTCGAATCTGAAAGGCAAATGCATGTGCACACCTCATTTGTGTTTAAGAGAAAGATTAAAACTGAATTACAAGCATGAATAAACTGTAAACAGTCATCATGGTAAGTTAACTTACCACAGCAATGGTATGAGGAACATCATCTTGAGTTAGAGCTCTCTCCACAGCAGCCACCAAACGAGGTTCAATAACTCTAAGGGGAAGTGTAGCCCCGGGAAAGAGTACGACTCCTGAATGTTGCAAGGAATAGTTAAACTCTTAAGTTAAACTATAAAACAAACCTAAAAAAATACCAAGGCAAGCCATATGAGAAGACAACATTTTGCCTCTTTGAAGCTAGGAGGAAATAACTTATATAACATTTTTCAAAATGATATTCAAAAGTTTCACACAGATAGGGGAAAAAAAAAATAAAGGTTCCAAAAACACTACAAGACAGTGCAGCTGGATAAAAAGGCTCAGATCCAGACACAAGCGATTCTAAAATGGCAAAGACTAAACCGAAATCTGACTTGAAACTGAAAATGTACAGAGGTAAAACCCTGCTATTCTAACAATAATGAGAGTGGAGCACGATATGGTCCTTAAAATACAATGTCTAATCTTCTACACATTTTCCACCTTGTGGGGGGATGATTTTCAAAAAAAATTTCACTAGTAACTCATTTTTGTCTCATCAACAAACAAAACACCGTCTAAAAAAGCAGAGGATAAGTGCATGTTTAGATCCTGTTGAATGATCCAAAATCACTTTGAAATGCCAGCTAGCAAGATTCTATGTCAATTTTCGCATGCTTGGTTTCATGTTGACAAATTGACTGAATCCCAACTCGATATTGAATTGAAGACATTAAAGTAACTTTTGTGCAGAATAAAAAGAATTATGTTAAGTTTCAGTACTAACTCAACACACACACACAAACATGAATCACTTTACTTCAAAATTCATTTAAAATCAATTTTACAAATACCTCGGAGACAAAAGAGCGGAATGTTCAATACAGCTCCACCGTCCAAAAACGCAGTCCTGTGACGC
Source organism: Vigna radiata var. radiata (assembly GCF_000741045.1). Taxonomy (NCBI): domain Eukaryota; kingdom Viridiplantae; phylum Streptophyta; class Magnoliopsida; order Fabales; family Fabaceae; genus Vigna; species Vigna radiata. Next base: position 16,485,183 of record NC_028355.1, on the reverse strand, counting down.
GTGTCTTCGACATCTGCAAGGAATAAACAGAGCAATGTGCAAATGCATTCCAGAAAAAAAGGCGCAGATACTCAAGATAAGAATACAATACAAATGCATACCACCGAGATAGGTATGCAACGGCGTGATATAAGTGTCAAAAGTGAATTCAGCAGAAGAGTGAGGAGAACCGGACGAAGTTAATTGTGAAAGCCAAAACGCATAATCCGGGTCGACCTCGGGGTCGGCGTCTTCGTCTTCATCGGAGTAATCGACTTCTTCAACTTCAAGGTGCTCGAGATCGAGCTGGCGAATCATCTGGATTTGCAATCTCTCCCTCTCCAGTAACCTCTCTCTCTCATCGTCATCCATTTTCGGGTGCTATGCAAGGGTTTGAGATTTGCAGAGAAAGAAGGGGAAAGGGAATTACGTTCCCCGCACTGTGCCGCATCAAAGGAGACGAACCGTCGTGCTTTATGCCTCTTAAACACTGCACTTCCGTACTTTTACTTAAACGACGCTGGATTAATCTATTATTATTATTACCAACATTTACTTTATCAACTTTTTTTTTATTTGGCATATTTTCGGAAAACTATTTTTTATTTAATAAAAAAATACTTCTTTTTTTTATTATTATTGAATCACGTTTTGGTGCCTAAAACTAATTTGCTATCCTAATTCGACGTGTGTCAAGTGGATCCGAACATGATCAATTAACCCAATCCATCCTAGGTTAGGAATATTATATGTCTCTTAAAAAATTATAATTTTATAAAACATTCACAAAAGTCAACTTACTTTAGTTAATTCAATGTTTGAATCGGATTAGTATTATCATGTTAAAGGTATTTTTTCTTTATATTATCTTTTGAATGATTAATTGACTTTTAAATGGTAGATGATGAAATTTAGAATATAAGTGTGATGTATTTTTTTATTATGATTTTAACCATGAATTACTTGATTTTAAAATGTGATGATTTTCTTTATTATTTATTTTTTGGTTTGAACTATTGAATTTCTTGCTCGAAGAATGTGTCATTTTAAAAAAAATATGTTTTTCATCTTTTTAAATTTTTTTAGGATAAGCTGATAAGATGAAAGTTTATAATTGGTGAATTAGGCTCGGTAGAATGGTTTAAAATTTAATTTGTGATTGTTTAATTTAAAAAGTTTACCTAGTTTTACATGATGTTTATTTTTAATAAACAAAAGTCATAATAGAAAAATAATATTACAACTACAATCTTTTTTATAATTAATTGTGTGGAATGTTTTATTTTTAATGTGAAAAATGTTATATTGTAGTTTTATAATGGTTAGTGAAATTATGAGGAATTAAAAACTTTTAGATTTCGAAATAAAGATCTGAAAATTAACATTTTAAAAATGGTGTTAATTTAAAAATAATAAAACTTGATTATTTTAATATAAATAATTTTGTTATTGAATTTTATTATTTTAAAACAATATATTCTCTAGAAACTATTCACATATTTTTTTTCGTCTAATTAATTCTAATGATGAACTCTTTAATTTGAACCAATAATTTTTTAGATAAAGTAAGTTGATTATTTTATTTTGATATATTTTGTATTCCTTTGCATATTTATTGATTAATAGTTTTAATGGTGTACTTAATTGTAGTTCTTATGAATATATAGGACTTTTTGTGTTTGTAGAATGGTTTTAGATTTTTAGTTTTCTCTAAAATAATGGAAACTAATCACTGTATTTTAATATCAATTATCTAATTACTGTATTTTTATATCAATTGGCTAATTATTGTATTTTGATATCAATTAGCTAATTATTTTGTATATATATGTATATCAATTAGCTAATTACTTTGCTTTTATATCAATTAACTAATTACTGTATTTCAATATCAATGACACATTTTTAGTGTTTACTACATGTTAATTTTAAACTCAATTTAGTAGTTGGGTTGTAAATTCTGTTTTGATGAAATTATGAAGAAAAGTGTTTCATAAATCTAATGTTGCGTGCTGTTTTGGATTTGGTTTGGTTTGATGTTAATACGATACACTAAGTCTATAGTTATTTGGGCACATTGGTATCTTAGTCGACATCGAAACTTGTTTTTAGACCTAACTATTAGTCAGGGATACCAAATTGGCATTTGAATGAGTCTTAAGTGAATCAAATTAGAATTGGACTATATCGTATCAAAATTGGATTTTTGTATTTTATGGTATGGTGTTGAACGTTTGTTTCACTACTGAACAGACCAAAATGCAAATGGTTTAACGCTAAGCGGTGAACAGGACATGTTGTGCACCACTAACTACTGTAGGTTTGGAGCTTATTTATACCTCCTGACATTAAACTTCCGAAAGTGACACTGAGCGTTCTCTTTTACAAGAGTTTTTGTACTAGGTATCGATTTGAACGCTAGTACATGTTTTTTGTGATTTTTCGATTCTTTGTTTACTTGAAGTGGTTTATTTTAAATTCAGTGTATGATTATTATATATTTGAGATGGATTATGATGCTTCTGTATGTTTGATATCTGTAATTATCACTTTAATGGTGTTAGCAGATAAAAAATTTCTAATTAATTCGGTACAGAATGGAAGAGATGCTACAATATAGTTAGGTTATATTTTATCATGTGTAAGTGTTATTTTTAAGTGCATTAGAATAAGGCCTTCAACAAATTTCTTCTTTCTCTTTTGTTTGAAAGATGTATTCGATGTATATTCATAAGATGTATTAATTGGTATTCAAAAAAGATGTATTTAAGGTATTTCAAAAGGTAATTTTTTCTTGTGTATAAAATAATCATGCATTTTCTTATTGTAACATATCATTTAATAATGTAAAATTATTGAATAAATTTATATAAATTATAATGATAAAAAATGAAAGATAGAAATATAACTATCATATTACAATCATTCATATGTATATCATAGTTTCTACTAGACTATGTATAACACATGGTGGATGTCGTTAGCTGTTACATAATTAATCAAAAAAAGACTCACTAATGAATTATTAAGTGGATTCTTAAATATTCGAAGTAAAGTTAAAATATTGGTTGAATTAATATGACATTTTATACTAACAACAAAAACTAAAATAACTTAAAAAGTTTAAATAAATGTAGATATTTATCATTTTTTCTTGAATTGAATTTTTTTAATTAAATAACAAATTACAATAAAAGGAGTGATATTAAAACTATAAATCTATGTTCACATCCATTACCTATACAATCAACTTTTTAACAAGCATGTGCTTTAGTGTATATCACATTTTATTTCTAGTGTAAAATTTTGAATCGCTTTTTCTTCTGTACATATTATTTTTTTCATAATTTCTTCAACATGTTGCATTACAGACAACTACACTATAACACTAGAAATAGTTTTAGATAAGTATTATATTACAAATAACTTATTTCTTATTTTTCTTAAATTAAAATTAAAAATTTGATTGTAAGTTGGCATCTGCCAACATAATTTGGCATGTGGAAGTTATCAATATTTAATCAATTGAAAATAGCAAATTATTTCTCACAGTATTCACCACAAAATAGAAAACGTAAGAAGAAATTAAAAAAAATGAAAAAACACCACAACCAATAACAATTAATAAGTAAAGGAAGATTCATTAATCTTAAGTAAACAATTTAAATATGATAATACAAAGTTCTTTAAAATAACTTGAAAGTTTTTCTTACAAATGGGTCCAAATTTCTCACAAAAAATGGTGAAAACCTATTTATATTATGAATAAAAAATTGCGAAACTTAATGTCCTTAAAAATGTTTTTCATTAAAAAAAATAAATAAAAAAATTATCATAAAAGAATTAAAAAAATTTCTTGGACATCAATGTGTATTTATAGAATTTTGAACTCCTTCAATTATTTATCACTGGTATCATGGCAATGCGAATTAATATTTCTATAAATCATTAATCAACACAAATTATAATTACTTACATAACAAAATCATATAAAAAAATGTAGAAGTTAGATTAGCCATTTTGGGTTAACGAATTGATTCTTCAAATGACAGCCGTTGATGCGTTTTTGTAGATACAGAAGGAACATCCAAAGCTGCACCCGCCTTAAACCACTGGCGAGTCGCTGCGACAGATAAAGCTAAACGGTAAGGCGTGCTTGGAGTGGAAGAAGATGAGCGTTTCGCATTTCGCTGTTCTGTCGTGTTGTCGTCCACTTTTCGTCCCTTCACTGTACTATACTCTCGCTCTCTTCGTTTTTGTTCTTCACTTCACGCTTAGGTTTTTCTGATTTTAATTGGAAGTTGGAATCACCAGGTCCCGTGCTTCAACGCTTCGTTCTCGCATATGCTGTTGTTCTACTCTCACTGCTACCTCCACAGAGACTCCAACTCCAATCACCGTAAAGTAAGACTAATCATTGGATTTTATTTTTTGTTAATTTTGGTGTGAATTATGTTGCTGTCTGTGTCGTTTGTTGATGCTTAATTTTTTGACAGGAAACGAGTAGTGTCGGGGGTTCAGCCCACGGGCTCAATTCACCTTGGAAACTATTTTGGAGCTATCAAGAATTGGGTTGCCCTTCAGGTTTACAATTCACGGCCTCTTTCTTTTTCTCATTCCAGGGTGTTGTTTTGGATTGTATAAGTAATTTAATTGGCAATGGCTGTGGTATAATGTGACTTTGATAAATTGGGTTATGCACGAGGTAATTTTAATTTAGATAAAGTTTATTTAATTTTTCATCTTATTTTCTTCTCCGCTAAGTACTCATGGGGTAGTTTATCCAGATAGGCTCTTGATTGGATTCCATGACTGAAATGCTGCTTGATTGTCTCGATTCACAAATTTCCACATTTTTTAAGACATTATACTTTTCATTTTGCAGAATGTATATGAAACACTTTTCTTCATTGTGGACCTGCACGCGGTATGTCCAGATTCCTTATGCTACCTAGACTTATGAAGTGCTCAATGATGTTTTGGTTTGAGCCACAAGTCTGAGCTCATATAGCTAATTTTTTGGCATATAATATCATGCGACAAAGAATCTTGAAATTGATTTGTTTGTGCTGCTTCTGCTCTGTCGTGAGTTTACTGTTATCTCAAGTGTGTACTTTAATTTGTTGTACCATTTACTCTTTCTGAGACCAATTCGCAAATAGGTCATTTAAATTGGGGTTTCTCATTAATGAGGCTTAGGAGTTCTTCCAAGAAAATACATATTTACTTATAACCGAGGATAAAGATCCAGAATTTTAGGATAATTTAAGTTCACCATTCTTTAGATGTACATTTTTATTTAGAGTTTATTTTGATTGGAATCCTCACAATTTATCCTTGTTGATGGTATAAAGAACGGCCAGACTTTCTATGTCAAAGGTGTACAACCTATGAATCATGGTTGCTGGAGGTTACATGGACATAGACAATATAGCACCGTTCCAGCAAATTTCTAGTGTCTTGTTAGGATATGTAACATCACTTCATGTTTGACCTATGTCATACTGCTCTTTTTTTTTTTTCTCTCTATGTCATCACTTCAAAGTTGCGCTTTAAAGGCTAAGTGTATTGATTTTCTGAGAGGATTTTGTGAACTACTTTTATGCTTTAAATTTCTTTTCATTGTACTTAATTACTGGTAAAGTCGAGTTTTCTGTTTTCTTGATTTTGAATGATACTGTCCCATTTCTCACCCCTTTGGTTTCATCTTACAGATTACATTACCATACGACACCCAACAATTATCTAAGGCTACAAGGTCAACTGCTGCTATTTACCTAGCATGTGGAGTAGATCCTTCCAAGGTCCTTCACAACTCTTGCTCTGAACCTTTTGTAAAGTGTATTTATGTTGGAAGTGTCAAGATCACTGTGGATAAATGGCATTGGTTTTGTGCATACAGGCCTCAGTATTCGCACAGTCTCATGTTCGCGCACATGTAGAATTGATGTGGCTGCTAAGTTCCACAACACCGATTGGTTGGCTGAACAAGATGATACAGTTTAAAGAGAAATCTCGCAAGGCGGTGCGTTCATAGCTGTATGAATTCTTAATTTCTTTTTTATAAAATTATTTATCATTTTCTTGTTTTATGCATATAATTTGATTTTTGCAAGTCTTATCGCATTACTTAATTTATATCAGTATTCTTGCTTCTAGACAGTGGTCTTCTGAAGTAATATTGATCAACTTGATTCTTTAATCAAGCAAACGTTGGGAGTAATATTTCCTCTGGACTGACTTTATCTTTTCATATTTTCACACAGGGAATAATTGGAAAAAAAAAAAAAAAAACTCACTTTGTTTTTAATGTCAAGAACTTGACCATGCACCACACCATTTTTGAGCTTCAATGCTCAGTAGTAATACCGACTGTTAACCTTCTGATCACTGCTCATTGAATAATGGAAGGCAAAAGCTTCTGGTCAGATATTTAGGCCTTGTATTCTAAGGATAAATTGATAACATATAAGTTCAATGCTGTCAAATTTTGAGATTTTATGTATGATCGGGAAGTAAAAGGTTGTAACTTAAATGCAAAATTATACTTAAGCATATAAAAGTATGTAGATAATAACATAAATAATAAAAAGAACTTCTCAATCACTGTCTGTGCTATTTATTCATGTTCCATCGTGATGGATTGTACTATGTAGCTTGTCTTTGATCAGTGTATGTTAGCTAAAGCAGGCACTTTTTTATTCAGTACTCTCATACTGGCTTGTATGTTTTCATTTGTACAAGTAATAGATTCTTGTGGAATTGGATATGCAGGGAGATGAAGAAGTGGGGGTTGCTCTTTTGACTTATCCTGTTCTGATGGCTTCTGATATACTTCTATATCAGGTGACTTCTGACACTCTAACTTGTGGAAATTTTGTAGGTCCTTGAATGTAACAGTCAAAGTTAAAAAGCCCAAATAAATAAGCTAATGTTACATAATATGATTGCTGCTTTGCTTGATTAGTTTTTGCAACCTCAATATTTTTCTAGAAAAGTTATTTGAAATGCATTATATTAAATTTACCTTGAATAAGAATAATTCTTATAATTGCAGCATGCTTCTGCAGTCTGATCTTGTCCCTGTCGGTGAAGATCAAAAGCAGCATTTGGAGTTGACTCGAGACTTAGCTGAGCGGGTTAATAATTTATATGGAGGGAGAAAGTGGAAGAAATTAGGGGGGTGAGTAATTGTTTCTAAGCTGGAGATAAATACTATCCACATCATGTGGTTGAAATTATTTACTTTTTTATAGATTTTACATCGGGCTTGACCTATTTTACTTTTATTTTGCATCTTTATGACAGCCGAGGTGGTAATATATTTAAGGCAAGTTATATATCATCCCATTAAAAGGAGCTAATGTATCATTATACAATGGAATTGTATTTTATTTCTTACAGCACTTTCTGGGATGTAGGTTCCAGAGCCCCTTATACCTCCAGCTGGTGCCAGGATAATGTCGCTTACGGATGGCCTGTCCAAGGTTTTCTACTTTTTACCGCTTATATGTACATACATTACACACACACACACACCCAACATTTCTGTTTGTAATTATCAGCCTGTTCATTTGCTGTATAAATAATTAACTCTTGAATATTCAACTGGTATGTTAGATAGTTCTGTTTTACCATCGAAGAGTACAGAATGGTAGATAAAAGAAATTAAGAGAGGTTGCCTGCTATGGATGCCATTTTTCCAGGAAATAGAAAACAGAACAGTATTTATTGGTTTTAACTTATATAAATTGTCTTACATTTATTTTGGATTCAATTTTGTAGATGTCAAAGTCTGCACCTTCTGATCAATCCAGAATCAACATTCTTGATCCTAAAGATGTAAGTAAGAATAAAATTTTTAGGTCTAACTGCATGGTGCATAGTGTATAATTATTCTCTGAACTGTTTACGTGTAATCTATGATTATATGGGAATTTGGCGTGACCTGTAATAGGCTGATGCTTAAGGCAGCAATTCTGATTTTTATACGATGAGTAAATTTATATCTCAACACAGGCATAGTTTTATAGGCAGTAGCGTTCAACTATAAAATATTGAATTTATGGTATACGTTTTTTGTTTCTAAGTGACTGTATGATCATGGTTATAAGTTGATAGGTATATATGTTGTCATTGTAAATCCTCATCTTGGTCAAGAGTTAATTCTACAACTGTGGAAAAGAGTTGAAAGAACTTTAGAAATTATCCTGTACCTTGACTTTGGATGGAAAGGTAATGGGGTAAAAACCAAGCAGTTATCTTTCAGGCAAATTTTATGATGGCTTCTCGTTAGCATTTGTTTTAGAAGTTATATCTAGGAGGACTGGGGCAATAGGATGGGTATGGTGATTGATGACTGGTGGGGTTTGCACCACAATGATTTTATTCTTGGTTTCATACCCTTATGGTTTAATTTCTGTTTTATTTTACATTTCTTAACGTTTGTCTTTCTTTTTTAGGATATTCCTTTTTATTTTGATCTCTCCCGTGCCAATGATTTTATTTATAATTTATATAAAAGTGGATATGAAATTTACTATGTCTATATGATGCAATGGACATGAAAGACAGATTACATTTTCGACTGTGTTTAATAGTTTTGTAAGTTAGTACAATAACATACTTGATTGATAGTTAGCCCTTCATATTCTCTTGTCCATTATTTTTCATAGTCTAATAACATAAATTGCATATGCATCATTTGATGAAATTTGAACTGCTAGATCTTGTTACTACCATTGCTTGTTGTTTGTCCTTTTAGAAGAAAAGAAATGTTGTTATTGTTTGTTCTTTTAAATGAGCATCATTGCTATCTTTTAAAAAGTGAATTTTAAACATATTTCAACCTTACAAAACCGGTTTGTAAAATGAGGTTTGCATTCAGTAATATAATTTATTCATCTCTTTAGTTAATGTGATATCTTTGACATTATCCTATCAATTGTGCTTTTTCCTTCACCTAATTTTTAAATATTTTTATCATACGAGAGAGAAGAGTGGAGGTAGTGTTAGAGAAATAAATGATAGAGAAATAAATGATAGAGAAATTAATTAGCTAGAGAGATAACAAGAAGGAGAGCTTAATGGTATAACAGGAACAATGGCTTTAATATAAATTATAAATGAGGAATCAAGGGTGCTTACGTGTTTCTTAATCCATGTTCTATATCCTTATAAGAAAGATAAAGATAAATGGAGGAGGTAATGACACATGTTTTTGGGATACTAGCACAGGTTAGGATTTATGAATAATTTAGAGGTTTAGTTTCAAATCTTTTAAACGATGTGAACAAAGTGTCTAAATCATGGAGACTTACATTGGAAACAGTGAGGTTCTTACTCACAAAAATAAGAGGAGAATCAAATTTCTTTTATAATTTCTCATTGAGATAGATCAACAGCATAATCGAGTCTTGGGTAAAAATTGCTTATTTGTTCTCAGGCATAGTACACTTGACTGCTTGAAGTTACCCTTATACGACATGATTTCTGTTTTATATGATTATGTGTATTTAATTTGTGATGAACCTTGGTGTGATGGCATAGTTGTTGCCCTGTGACCCAGATTATGGGTTCAAATTTAGGGTGGGGGTTAGTCTGTATCTATCTCCCTATATCCCCACTTGGTGAGAATACTTAATATTTTTGCTGTCCTTACTTCTTTGACCAGGCTTCCCTACTAGGTGTGCTTAATTTGCAATCTTTGTTGCCACCTGTACTCAATGATCTGTTGCTTGCAACTTACATATTAATATTTGAGTAAATTTAACTATGAATATAAGTTTTCTATCTGTCCTTAAATTTTAGTTTGCTTTTGCTTGCTCTTGACGAGTTTACTTATTTTATTTTTGTAGCTTATAGCAAACAAGATCAAACGTTGCAAAACTGATTCATTTCCAAGGTTAGTAATGGCCATATTACTATATGATGGTATTGGTTCTCAGAGCTCTAGTCTATAAATGCTTTCTTTTTTTGTCATTTACCTGTGTTCTATAAATCCTTTTTGGTGTGTTCTTTATGACAAATCTTACAGCTTGGAATTTGACAACTCTGAGAGGCCTGAATGTAACAATCTTCTTTCCATATACCAGCTTGTTTCAGGAAAGGCGAAAGAGGTCAGAAATACTGTGTGTGTGTGTGTGTGTATATATATATATATATATATATATATATATTTATATTTATTTATTTATTTATTTATGTTTTTTGCACTGATAATTATATTTTTTTCTGTTATCAATATGTTCTTAGTGTTTCTGAATCTACTTAATTCAATTAAATTTTCTATTTTCCATGTGTAATTTTTTATTTTTATGATTTTACGTTTACTGTGTGAAATTTAATGAAGTGTGTTTGGTCTTTTAAAAGGAAAAGTTGGCCTAAAAAAGTGACACAAGGCAGAATCACCTTATGCTTACCTTGGGTTATTGTAGGTTTTATCCACTAAAGTCATAGTGGCTATTGGTACTGAGATTGATTATGGGATTAGCCATTGCCATTTATTATAAGCTGTTTCTTTCGGGATGAACTTCTATTTCATTACAAAATGAAAAACGACAAAGCCTTTTATCACTAGATATAATACATAGATCAAACAATGCTATTGTGTTCTACTTCTTTTAAAATTCCAAATTTTGAAAAGGCCATTAAGTGAAGGTTTATTTGTGAGGTGGTTGAAAATGGAGGCCTGTGTCATATAAACTCAAAGGATATAGCAAGGTCTATTTTGCTAATATTAGCATTTGATATGGAAGGTGAGGGTCTGGGTTGTTAGGTGGTGGTCGTGGCGGTGCTTAGTATTTGGGGGTTGATGGTGGGTGTTGAGACATGTTGGTGAGTTGGCACAATGTTGACTTAAGTTTCTTGTTTCTTAGACTAGAGCTCCTTCAGAGAATTACTCTCCAAGTGGTCCATTGGTGATTTGCCAACTTTTTCTGAAGTTTATATCCTTCAGCATAAATATGATCAGCAATTTTTTTTTAAAACACCAGCCATTGACCCAACATAAGGAGCTTCAAAGCAATGTTGTGAAAATTGTGAGTATAACTTGTGTACTCGTATGATCCTGTGGTATGGGGACACAGCAAGTGAACGAGCACAATGAATCAGGAGATGCACAGATCGAAGTGGGATCTCATGGTTGCTCATGAAATACGCATACTGTGCCCTGTTGATTTGTTTGAGCAACCAGGGTTCGTGTTTAAAAAAGCCCTTTATTTTGCTAAAGAAACCCAACCCAAAAAGAAGCCCAACTTGTAAGGATGACCCTTGTCCGCTAGGGTTCTCGTTGCAAATGAGAAAGAATAGAAAAACTATTGAGGGTGCTCTCATAATTGATGACACTACCATCATCGTTGATGTTGTTAGCCATTGCAACACTGGTGTTGTTATTTTTAATCATGCACAAGTCTATAAATAGTTTTTCGTATACTTGAAACTCTTATGAGTTGAGTTATGATCTTTAGTCTCCCTTTTGATTTTCTTATGATCCTTGAGTTTCCAAGGTTCTTAAGATATAGAAAAACATCTTCATAATTGCCTATAAAGAGAGGAGGATTTCTAATATTGTGTATCTTAGAGTTGCACACGTGTTATTTAATGAAAAATTAGTGTACTGTTATAAATACAAAGGATATAAATTGAATCCCTAATTTATTGTATTGGATAATCCACAGATATTGGCATGTGCAAAATAAGTAAAATATGTTATTCCAAGCCCCCTCAAACTAGAGCATACTTGTTACAAATTCATTCAAAACGAAGAAACTTGAAGTGATTTACTGAACATGCCAGCTAGTCAGTTGTTGAAGTTACCAAGTTGGTTATGATTTCTCAGATAAGCATCTTTTCTCTGTCAAAATGACAATTGATCTCTATGCATTTGATCCTTTATGGAAGATCGAGTTTGATTCATTATGAAGTGTAGCTTGATTGTTGCAGATAAGTTTCATGCACTGAATGTCTCCTGGTTTTAGTTGTTGTAGTTACTCAAGATACATAAGCTCAAATGTAGCTGCTGCTATAATAGTGTAGTATGCACTATGCAGTTTCTGCATTGAATCTGGAAGCTATTTTGCTTCTTCCTCTTCCATTAATTAGGTTTCCTCCAAGTATAGCACACTACCCTGAAGTGGGTCGTTTGTTTTTGGTAACTGTACCCAATCAGCATTAGAGCAGGGGCGACCTTACCTGAGAAATGAAGGCTACATGTTTGATTATAACGAGGATGAGTTGGATTTTAAGTAGTATGGTGGGATATGTCTCGTCAGTTTCTTTTCTATAACAAACTAAAATACAGGTATTAGGACTGGCTGGCTGTCTTGTGCATGTCTTTTGTTATTAAAAAACTAGAAATATCAGGCTAACGGGAAGATGCGAGATAGTTAACTAGGATGGTATGTCATATTCTTGAGGAACATGTATCTGTTTTTAAATTCATAATAATGAACTAGTCTTTCTCAAATTATGGCATTAACATGAGTATCCTTTAAACTTCCTCAACATATTGCTGCCAATTGAGAATAATTCTAGGGCATTAATTTGTAAAATAATTCTTTCTAATCTGCCAACCAAAAATTAGTTGATCAGATGTGCTGTTGAACTTTTTTGTGTATGTAGAAAATTCCTATTTAAATATCCAACTTTTAATTTATTTAAATTAATCCCCAATCATGTAGTAATTCCTGATTTTCTAATTTGTCAATTCTACTTGAAACTCATTCTTTATGCAGGAAGTTGTTCAGGAATGCCAAAATATGAACTGGGGAACTTTCAAAACCCTTTTGACAGATGCCTTGATTGATCACTTACATCCCATTCAGGTTTCATATAGTAAATTACTTCTTGTGAAGAATGCCTTGATTGTTTTCTCCAAATTGCTTTTTGTTAGTCAGCATTTCTAATTACTAAATTGGCGTAAGTATGCTTTATAAGTAGTATTTAATTACTTGTTAAAAGTTCAATATTAAAATAATAGTTTTTACGTTTGGATTTGATCATATTATAATAAGTTTTGTTTGGACGGTCTTGTACTAAAAAAACTAGACACAAATCCCACATTTAAGCAAAACACAACCAATTCAATTTCAATTCTCCCTAAGAAAATGATTAGGCGGGAAAGAATCTATAAAATGGTGACATCGAAAACCTGGACAGTTTTATGTCATAATATAAATGTGGATATGGATTACAAATAAAGCAACCATGCAATATTATTTTATTATAACAAGTGGGGAGAGAGTATTATTGTAAAGTAGTTCTGAACTGCCAAATCTACATAATGACATTCAACACGAATAACAAATATTTTAAGGGTAAAATGTTTTTGGTCTCTCAATATATTGAAATTAGTTCCTCTAAATATTTATGATTTTTGTCTCTACAAAAACACGTTTTTAGTCCCTCACGAGGGACTACAACCACATCACTTATGGTAAATGTATGAGCTAAAAATGCAACTAAAACTGAATTTCAAGATATTTGTGGAGATATAAATTATAAAGCTCCCAAATATTAATTTTTCTGCTGGAATGTGTTCTCAGCATACAAGAGACACGTCATTTCAGTTTTTTACTGTCCAAACAATCAACTAACTGTTTAAAGAGAGAAAGTTTTAGGTCAAATATTTGAAAGAGTTATCCAAACACAATCTTAGTGTTATAGGAAAAAAGTCAGTTCATAAGTTATTTTCTTTGGAGATTAGTAAGCTGAACAATGTTTAAAGTTGCTTTGATTTGAATTGGATTGCTAGTTTCTTGAACTTTAGTAGGCCACCAGCTTATCTACTATTCCATTTATTGTCTGCTTAGCGGATTTTTTCTTCTTCCCAAAGTTGGTCCCTTATATTTTACTTAGTAGTGAGCACTGTGTACGTTATCACTCCATTTTTCCCCCAACTTTGGCAGGTTCGCTATGAGGAAATCATGTCCGATTCAGGTTATTTAGATGAAGTATTGGCAAAAGGTGCTAGAAATGCAGCAGAAATAGCAGATACCACACTTGATAATGTTTATCAAGCAATGGGATTTTTAAGGAGACAGTGATAATTGATACCAAATGAATTAATATCGCGATACAGCAACTTAAAAGCTAACTTACGAACGATCATGACCGGCTTCAAGATTTTTGGCGTAATATTGTGAACGTATACTTAGGCAACTGGAAGTTGAAATATTATTTTTTAAATAATATTTGATACAAAGCCTAAAGGTCTCATAAGTTCTTGATGAAATTTGTTATTGCCTTCATTTTATTTTATTTTTTTATCTCTTCCATTATTTACTTGTATTTTATAGTGAATTCAAATTGTCATTGTATTGTATTTGATGGAATCATGACCCAGTCATCTTAACTCTATTCTCATCAAGTTCTCATGATGATGATTGATGGCATCACAACCCCCTTTAGCTCCCTAACTGGATCTTTATTTTACTAACCATCTGAATAACTTCACGTGTGCTTACTCCGCCCTCCCCGGGCAAATGCATTGGACAACCTTGTTTTTCAATCTATTTCTAGGCAAATGATACTTAGGAAATAAATCTCCTTGAAGGAAATAACTACATGAAAAATCTGACAGGGCCATTATTTCGTTGATCAGTACAATAAGCATGCGTGCCCTTATGAAACTGGTGAAATGTGGAAGCAACATTTGGCAGAGGGTTTAGTGAGGCCACACCGACATTCTTATCAACATCGAATACTTACTGCAAAGGAGAATAATAAGTCCTCCAATCAGTTATATTTTTCATCTAGAACATTTTTGTTTATTTGTTTGATGTACAGCAAGGAGTCTTTTTTTTTTTTTTTATGGACTAAGACATCAAGGAGTCATGTGATGCACCACAGAATTAGTTCAATGCATAGTTGAGATTGTGATGGAGCATCTGCAGAAACCATTGGAGAGAAGTGCAAAATGTGTGCTAGTTTTTGTTCTCTTCCTTATGGACACCAACAGAATAAATTATGTGTCTCTTATCAGAAACAGGACGCTGAATTCGTCGAGGTGGCCATTTGATTATTTAAAGTGAGATTCTCGAATGAAAAAAGAATTAAAAAAAAAGTGTCATGTTTATGCTATTTCAGTTCTTAAGTGGGGACGGTTCTATGCGCCTATAAAGATCAACAATTATGTGATTTATATATACCCTAAACTTCTGTGCAATACATTTTTATGTCCAATTAGACTCCGATTTTATCCCTTATTTTCAAAAACTGAAAATTAGGCTAGTTTATAACAGGAAAAAAAATATATATATAGATGAAAAATAATGTGTGATTATTTGTTGGAAGTTCCACGTTGACTAGAGATAAGACCAAATTATAATATATAAGTGAGGTGTAAACTGCAAACTGATCCGTTTTGTGAGATTGAGTTAGGCTTACAAACCCACTTTATATTAGTTAGGCATTTTTTTAAAATAGATGTTAGTTTATAGAAGCTTATAATCAATGATAAAACAACTGATTTTATGGGAACTCATTAAAAATAATTTGTCATTTCAATAAGATTTTAAACTCTGTTTAATTTAATTTCTGATCGTTACAAAAATTGAAATTAACACAAAAAGCTAAAAATATAATTATTTATTTTCCTAAAAAAATATAATTGATCATTATGATTCCATGTGTCTCATCTTTTGAATTTGTGATGATATTTTTTGCTTTTTAATTATTCCTCTCGTTTCCCATCTCACTAGACCTATTCTCTGAATAGAATATGGCAAGGTGCTATGCTTTGGGAGAAAGTAGCTACTAAAGTTCTGTTGTGTGTATTGATGTCATCTTTAGAGTTTAGAAAGACAATGTTTCTGCAGAAAACGACAACGCTTGATTGTTCCTCTTTCTAAAAAGGACAATGATATTTTATTTTAGAATACGTTATCTATTATTTCTTTTTTCTTTTTTTTATAAATATACAAAATTTATTTTTTTATTAACTATTTTACTCTTATATGATAGTTGTCAAATGATTGACAACTTTTTTTTCCTGATGCAGAGATATGTTTCTAAAAAAAACATCAATAATTGAGAAACAAACACAGAGAGAAGTGATTTTGATTTTAATTATTTTATAAAATATCTTTGAAGTTATTAGTACATGCTTTAGTAATGAAAAAAATAAAAAAAAAAATGTTTGACGAGAGAAAAAAACTTATATTTTTAAAAGTTTAAATGATATTTTTATTATATAAATTTTTTAATGAAACTATAATATGATTTAATGAAAATTAGAAAATAAAGTACATTATTATTTACTTGAATTTTATCGAAGAGAATGCATATTTTAATATAAGATAGGATGATAATGTCGATAATTACATATTTCAAAAAAGAAAAAAATATATTTTTACTTATTTTAGCTTCATCATGTTGTTTGAAGTAAAGATGAAAATGTAGATTTTAATATTTGAGATAATAGTAACGAAAGTGTGGTTGTCATTTACCTATACATATTCTAATAAAAACAGATAAAAAATATGGTGGGCCTTCTTCATCTTTTCTTTTTTATATTCTTTCTTTACTTTTCTTTTTAATCAATCAAAATATCTCGTTTTATATCTCTACTAAGATTCTCTTTTTTGCTCTTATATCACTCTCCTATTGTTTTATACTTTACTGATTTTTACTATCATATAAAAATGTTTTGTAGCATTTATTTTCATGCTATAACATACTAGGAATATCTTTTAGGTTTCTTCTTTTACAGATACTCATGTGATGACGATTATTCTTGAAGTTTTAGAATACCAACTTATATGAAAGATTCATAGTCATCTCTAATAATAATCACATACTTTTAAGATCCATCAATTAAAAAAAGTACTAATATTTTTCTAATAATTCAAAAAAAGAATGATATATAAAATATTTGAATTTAATTTTTTTAATTACAATATTTTTGTTGACTAAATATTATAATAATAAAAAATATATAATTATACTTTTGGAGAAAAAGAATAAAGACATTTTACACTCTCATCCAACAAAATATCCAATTAATTTTCATATTTACTTAAAACTTTAATGGCATGAATATAGTATATTTAAATTATAGGTTCTATTTTAGGGTGGGAGTGGAAATCCATGTAAGGTTTTAGAAAGAATGATGATATGTTGATTGAGTAATATCATCTACTTTAGAGTGGTCAATTTATTAGTGGAAACATATGAATTCGTAGTTGCTTTCAAGAAAGGAAAGACTATTAGTAAATAATATTCTCTGATTTTTTTTCCCTCCCAATCATCATATTGCTATAAATATTAGTTGCCACATTGTTGTAGTTAGCCATTGGAACAAGTGAAAATTTTATCGGTCTCAAGAGAGGGAGCATGGACAAGACTAAGTTGAGAGAACAAGCCCTCTTCATACGAACTTCACTCTTTGATCAGGTATTTAACATTTTTTTTTCAATATTTATTTATTATTTTTTTTATCTTTATTTAAGTGGCAAAATCGGTTAACTCAAATCCAGTCCGACATTGACCTACTAAAAATAGACTAAGTCAAGTTGACTTGCGAATTGAAAACAATCTGAACTTTATAATCTGGTTCAACTCACTATTAGACTCATGTGCTGACTAATCTTTTATTTTTGTTACCAAAAGTTTAACATCACATGAAAATGAATTGAAATTTTTTATTTTTACATGAAAACAGAGTTAATGACATGTTGATTCTGAGGTAAAAGGAATGAAATAGATTGTGGTCCAAACTGTATATATCAAACCTCGGTCGAACTATATTAGACATTGATTAGACTGTTTGACTGTGTTAATATAAAGTGTCGTGCCACAAGTTTCAATTTTTTGTAATGAAATCGAAACCAATTAATTAACAAAATTGACTTGTCAAATTGTCAAACTTGACGAGTTAGGTTGGTTTGAACTCTCGAATATTGTCTTAGTAGTAAATTGATGAACTTCACGTCCAATATTGTATCTTTTTGTCATCCTATTTTTATTCTTTTCTTCTTTAAACCTAGGTATGCAAAGTCAACAACTATATTTTTTTAAACAAATTATTTTTTCATAAAACTTTTTATTATTAGCTGAGAATTCAGATGTGATTGTAAATTTAACATTAGATTAGATAGAAGTGATTTATAAATGTATTATTTTAAGAATTTAGACTAAAATTAATGTTAATCACTTTTTGGTTAAACTAATATCTTTTGTGAGTTTTACACTTTAATTAACGAATTTTGTTAACAATTTACAGTATATATTCAATAAAAATAGGTGTTAGAATTTTGACAAAAATTTATTCATATCTGACACCTTTTTTATTGATATTGGCAAAATCTAGATTGAGGAAAAAATCGTTTTAATGTTTAAACTATATTTTAAATGCGAATTTAGTTAGACCTAACTAATAATGTAATTTGGCATATGTATTAAAATGCCCTTCTAATTGATTGATACTGTTACAGTAATAATATATGAAAATTAAATAATTTTGTAATTCAGTTTTGTGTCCCTTAACAATTGAAATTACTTTTTAAAGAAAAGACATAATCATAGATTATACCTCTGGATTTTTTGCCTGTAATTTAAATTCTCAGTGTATTGGGTCAATAAAAAGAATATAAACCACGTAAATAGTATACATTCAAAATATAAAGAGTTTTTACAATTTTATTTAATCATAAATTACTATCATTACTACAGAGAATTTGAACATATTATGCTAAAAGAATCGAAATATAAATTAGGTTAACTATGAAAAGATTCTTATTAAAAAAAGACTAGAAGAAACATTTAATAGTTTTCGTATATTTATCTAGGAAAATGGGTACACATATAAATTTTTTCAACTATATATTTAACTATAATTAAGTACTCTTACATAATACACTGTAAAATGTGTCAAAAAAACAAGAAAAATATTAAATAACAATGAAGATTATTTGACATACCTATGTTTTCTACGTTCATTTGATATTATTTTTATTTATTTTTTATTTTTTTTTTAAATTATAAAATTTTACATTTTTAAGACTATTTTATTTTTATATTTTGTGTAAAATGAATATAAAAGTGTGTCATACTGTTATTACTCGTTAAATAAACAAAACATACTATATTTGTATTATTTTTATGTTCTTTAGGTTGATGAGTCAATATATCAGTTAAAATTTTCTCAGTACATTTATACATTAATTGATGTTGTTGCAGGGATTCCTTGACGAGCAATTCATTGAGTTAGAAGAACTGCAAGACGATGCTAATCCCAATTTTGTTGAAGAAATTGTGACCCTTTTCTACAGTGACTCTGTAAGACTGATCTACAACATAGAAAGAGGACTGTGAGTGGAAATCACTGAAATTTTTACGTTATTTTTCTCTTCTTCTCCTTGCTGCATAATGACTGCTACTGTACTCAGGATGACTAACCCTCCAAATTTCACCAAGCTAGATGATTTCATGCATCAATTCAAGGGTAGTTGCTCAAGGTGAAGTTCATGCTTCTCATTCTTATAATTTAAGAACATAATTTCAGTTTTTCCTTCATTAATGCAGATATTGTTTCAAATCAAGGTTATAACTATATATTAAGTGTTACATGTCTGATTTGGATTGGAACATCATTGTTTCTCTCGTATGTTTTAAAAACAACCTTGAAGTTTCATTGGCAGCATTGGAGCAAAGAAGGTGAAGACTGAATGTAGCAGATTCAGTGAATACTGCGAAGCAGAAAACTTTGAGGGGTAACCCATATTTACCTCGCTTCCGCTACCACTCTTTGCGATCACCTTTTCACAATATATATTTTTTATTCAGCAATAAAGTATTTAAATATACTTTGATCTATTTCTCTTATATGTTTTGATTTTATCTTTGCTGCTTTTATGGATAAAAAGGATGATCGTGTATTAGATTTTTTAAAGTTTACTTAAATATATTGAATCTTCAAATTTATTTTAATTAGATTATTAAATTTTTTTATCCAATTTAAACCAAATTAAATTTATATTGAATCTATTTTGACAATCCGATTAAATCTAATAAGATAAATACAATATATTTACTATTAGGTCTACTAGACATGAATGCATTAATTCAGTTCGATTTAATATTGATTTGTGTCTACTAATTCATTCACTTCAACTTGATTTTGGATCATTTTACCATAATATTGACTAAAGCCAAAAAATTTGAATCAAGACGATTTGGATCCAAGATCGAAGAACCATATGAACTCATGATGATGAAGAGTGAGCTTAATTGATTTGGATAAAAGGCCTAGCTAAGTAGACATCATGTTGAATGTCTAGCTAGTCGATCTTAGTTGAATACATAATCAAATTAATCCCAATCGAAGGTCGAACTAAATTAATTTCTATCAGATATCGAACCAAGTTGATTTTGACTTAGGTTAAATCAAGTCATTCATACACAAGTTAATTATAACTTACTTTTCGACCCAAATAAATTTAACTCGACCTTTAATCTGAATTGACTTATCTTAATATTTAATTTCTACTTAAATTGATTTGACTTAAATCTTTTTTAAATGGATTATGTTCAATTTTAGATTCAAATTAATTTAACCGGATTAGTTCTTTAATATTTTAGACACACCTTAATTTTAGATTTTTAAAATCTAAAATATATTAAATTCATAGCTTATTCAAATTTAATCAAGTAGATTGAACTATTAAAATTAAAAAATATAAATTTAGATTTGAAATAAATTTTTAAATAAACTTAAAATAATATAGATTTATATCATTGTGAATTGAGTTTCAATTTTTTTTTACCCCTTAATAAGAATACCCTTTTCAGATGCTTCAGGACTTTCCAACAGATCAATGTAGAGTATACGACTTTGAAGAAGAAGCTCCAGACTTACTTTCAGGTATCATTTACTTTTGGTGTCATTTTCTGGTGATGCTATTCCCTTTTATCAGACACACACACGTGTGTGTGTATATATATATATATATATATATATATATATATATATATGTTGTCGTGCCTATATATAAGGTTGTTAGTTATTCGTTTATTTATACTAATAATTATTTGATGAACTAATTGCTTAACTAATAATTAGATTTCTTTCCATTATCTGCATATAAGTCTTTAATTATTTGACTTGTCTCTTTTATGTTATTATTCAGTTAATGAAGGAAAGCTGCTCAGATTAAACAACACTCGTATATATCTGGTGCTCATATATCCTATCCAGAAGAGTTGAGTATTATGTAGCAGAACAATAATGATTTTATGCATCATTTTACACCATCACCACACAATTTTCTCAGAAAAAAAAAGTTATATTATACATATATCTTTATATTATATATCTTATTTTTCACTTTATTTCTTTTTCCTCATGATCACATCATATCACCTAACTATTCTCTCTTTTATATTCTCCATCTGATATCTTTTATCTAATAAAATTATTTTTTATTATCAGTCTTATATATTTATATACTAATATTATGATGCATTGACGATATGCATTAGTTTTAAAACAGTAAAATTATTTAATGATAAGTATATATATATTTATCTATTAATATAAAAAATGGTATATCCTTATAGTATATGTCATATTATCATTTGATACAATTCATGAAACATTATCTTTGTATGACGAAAATTATGTTACCAGAACAAGTCTGTGAAGACATGAAACATTTTTATGGTGTTCTAATCAAACTTTTACCTTGTACAACTCAAACAAATAAGTGTAGTTTATTTTTATGTCCAGTATCATATCTCATAGAAACTCCATAATATAAGAAGTTTATAATCCCTCGTTATTGTGGGTTAAGCTTTTAGGTTTTTCTGCGGTTTTATCACTGTACTACTAATTAATCTGTATGGGTTAGCTTCAACTACTGGTACAATGGGCAAATTAATGTTATTATGTTAGCTTCAACTATTGTAACAATTTGGAAACGATCCACATTCTCATTGTTTATAAACATCTTTGTATTGTTGGCTTATATCAATCTATCAAAATAAACATTTTCAGCCTTATTAACACATAATATCTATTTATTAGAAATTCTCTTTACATATAGTTTCCAATATTACATGGTTGTTAGAGTTAATTTTTCATTAAAATTAACTTATGGCCTCCGATCCAACTCTTCATGATAATTGTTTGTTCCAAGGGTTCTGTTTGTGTGTCAGTGCTTATTTGTAGTAGCTGTTAATCGATTTAGAAAAGTATATTATTTTTAAGTAAATATTACTATACTAAAAAATAATACTGAAACAAAATATTACTATATCCAAAAATAATATTAAAACAAAATATTATTATATCCAAAAATAATACTGAAACAAAATTATTAATACATCCTTAAATTTATTCCAATAAGGATATCACCTTATTCTTAATCACTTAATAATTTATGATAAAGAACTACTAATTTCTCCTAATAATCTTTGTTGAAACCGTGCAAGACCAGTTAATAATATATGATTTTGTCTTACTTATCTTTGTTTTTGATATTGACACTCCCATTTTGTCTCTCTACCAAGTTCTTTTTCTTTGTCTTGACATTTGCATGGTGCAAGCCCGACCGGTTCAATATAGATCGATTGGGTTAACCTGTCATAGAGTTATTAAACCGATCCAACAGAACAATTAGTGAGACAAATAAAGTTACATTGTTTTATAAAAGAACATGATCAATCGTTTGAGTTATCGGACGTACGTCTAGTATGATTAAGAACATATGCAAATATTAACACAAATTAGCCTGGTAATTGTGATTAAACGATGATTGGATCATAATTAAGATGGTAGTAAGTAAAAGCCTATTACAATTTGTATAAATAGGGGGGTCATATGAGGTAGTTATGATAATTAATTCTTACATTTAATACTAGGATTATCGAATCCTTTCTGACTTAAGTATGGGAGTATCTTTTGCAGATATCATCTGAGTAGTTGTAGACTGAGCGAAAACTATAGTAAACCAAATGAAGCATAAGATTTACACTGAAAAGAGAGAAGGAAGTTGGAAATTAAACCATTTTGGAGTTATTAACACTCAACTAGTTTAAGAGAAACATTTTGACGTCCACCCTAAAAGCCAAATGACACTTATAAACTCACATGGTGGGTAACAATGTCGTACTGATTGAAATATGGTCGATGAAAGAATTCAACCAAGTGATGTGTTGGATCAAAACATTTGCTTTCTCCTCCTATTTTGGAGTTGTTTTTATCTTATTTTCCCCATATGCTTCCCAGAAAATGGGAAAATTTTGGCATTCAATAGCAACGACACGTTAGTGAAAATCAACAATGAAGGCAAGCTTAGAAATGGGAAGCAACATAGCATACTTGATTTCCTAAGTTGTGGTATGTATAGAGAGATAGAGAGAGTTTATCACTCCCTGGCTACTCAAAGGAGAAATTAAGTGAAGATGAACAACAAAAAGGTCTCAAATTGTGTGAACGTCAAGATTGATTTGTTGAAATTGTTAAGTATTCATATCGAATAATGTCATAATTTGTGTCTAGTTAGTTAGGGTTAGTATATATATGCTATTTAGCTTCTTTATCTTTTTCGTTTTGCTGATATTGCCAATGTATTGGCCACATATTCTTTAATATTCAGACAGTAATGTTGGTTATTGAGTTGTTATTGGGAATGAATAAATTTCTCTTGGACTCGTTTAATTTTTACAAATTTTATCTTTAAAACTTGGCTTAATACCTCTATTAGTCTTCTAATTTGTCAACTAATCTCATTTTGGTCCTCTATTTTGCAACCGTCTCAATTTAGTCACAAATTTTGAAAATATGAACACATTGTATCCCATCCGTTAAGTGGTAGCAGACGGCGTTAAGTATTGTCCACGTGTTGGACACGTGTTGGAATGAGAATGTGGTGAGGTGTTCTTTTTTATTTTACGTGGCAATTGGGATTTAGGAATTTAGGGATTTAGGGATTTAGGGGTATTAAAAAATCTGACCTCTGATAATTGGGAATTAGGGATTCGAATTGGAGATTTCTTCAAGTGGTTGCGAGAGGAAGTTACTAAGGTTAGGATTTCTTCAATTTCTCTCTCCCGAATCAATTTCTCTCTCTATCTCTCTTCGATCTGCTTTGCTGTTGGGGCCAACCGCTCCTGCAATTCCCGTTTGCGATTTGAGGTTGCCCTCTTTCATTTCTTTTTTCAAGATTGATCTACGATTTTGTTTCTTGTTTTACAATTTTTGTGATTTGTCCTGTTTTTTAATCGCAGTGGAGGCCATTCTCGCAACGTGAGTTCATTAGACCCAAAATTGTTCAGAAAAGAGATTAAGGAGGATGAAGAAAACAGAACGAATTGCGAATTTGGCTTTAATAGGTTTGTTTCTCGTGTTCCATGCTTCAGTTGATACTCTTATTGAGCAACCTTCGAGTTGCTGTGTTATTCATAACGAGCTTTTTTGGCATTCTAGCATAATGTATTTGCTGTACCATTCATTCCCAAATGAATTGAATTGAATTTTGATTATGTATTCTAAAATTTTAGGGTATTGAATTTTGGCAGCTTTGGTTTAATAATACTTGTTTGTTTATTAATAATCTTAATAATGTCAATGCGTGAATGTCTCTGGCTTCCTCTCGCAACCACTTGAAGAAATTCCCAAACTCAAATTCGAATCCCTAATTCTCAATTATCAGAAGTCAGATTTTTTAATACCCCTAAATTCCTAAATCCCTAAATTCCTAAATCCCAATTGCCACGTAAAATAAAAAAGAACACCTCATCACATTCTCATTCCAACACGTGTCCAACACGTGGACAATACTTAACGCGGTCTCCTACCACTTAACGGATGGGATACAATGTGTTCATATTTTCAAAATTTGTGACTAGATTGAGACGGTTGCAAAATAGAGGACCAAAATGAGATTAGTTGACAAATTAGAAGACCAATAGAGGTATTAAGCCTTAAAACTTTTAACATATCACGATACATTTAAGTTAAAAAGATTATATTTATTTATTTTAAAAAATAAAATATATTAAATTTTAGAATATAAACAAAGTTGAATTTTGTCTCTATACTTACGTAATTAAAACATATTTAACATCTTATTATTATTATTATTATTATTATTATTATTATTATTATTATTATTATTATTATTATTATTTGGTTAGTTGAGAATCAACTACAGCCATTTTTGGCACCCACGCATGAAATTTTTAAACAAAATATTAATATGGAAAAAAATATTTTAGCATAACAACAGCCAAATTATGTCCAAGTGAAGACTTGTGTATATACCAAATCCTAGAATAAGAGTTTGTAACTTTGGACCCTAGTTGGATTTTCCATCATTGCCACTTTCTTCTTGCACTCCCCCATGTTTTACCCTTGCACCCCATGGGGTGGTCAAATGTCCATTATACACTTAATGAAAAGATGAATAAAAACTTATATTTTCTTCTCATTTTTCACTTCTTATGCCCCGTTAATATGAAAAAACTTTTAATAAACCTAATTGAGATTGACTTTTTCTGAGAATTCTCTGACTTATCTTATTAGAATACAATGTTTATAATTAAAGAACGGTTAAATATGTTTTTAGTCCCTATATTTTGGGGCGATTTTGATTTTAGTCTATTTTCAAATTAAGGTATAATTTACTTCTTCAACCTTAGAAAACTCTGGTTTTAGTCCTTTTTACCAATTTTTTCTAACTTTATTTGTTGTTTCAAACGTGTTTCTCAGTTAACATTGAAGCAAAAATGTGTCAAACAGTGTAAACAATCCAAATGCAAACAACAAATAAAGTTAAAAAAATTTGGTAAAAAGGACTAAAACCAGAGTTTTCTAAAATTGAAGGACTAAATTGTACCTTAGTTTGAAAACGGACTAAAACCAAAATCGCCCCAAAGTATAAGAACTAAAAACATATTTAACCCATTAAAGAATGCTATTCTTTGTGATAAATCAGTAGTATTTATACTCGTAGAACACACAGGTTTTTAAAAATTATAATATATTTATTATATTAATTTGAATTTACAAAAATATAGTTACAATTTTATTTTACAAAATTAAACAATGTTCATCATGGATTATTTTATCACTTTTTAAATTTATATTTTCCTTTTTTTTTTCTCGACACACCATATTAATCACAAGTTGGAAACACTATTAAGAGGTCGCCTCTGTTGGATATAAACAAAATCCTATATTAGAAAAAAATAAGAAATGGACATGGGTTTATATACACATAAGATACTTCCATGAGACTTTTTGGAGTCATACCAAAAACAAATTCGTGAGAATTTAAACCGAAGTGGACAATATCTTACGAATGTAGAGACTTATATGCATGTGCCATAATATATAAAAAGAAAAAGAAACAATAGAAAAAAAAATTATAACAAAAATAGTGCATCATCCACATAAGCTGGATGTGGTAGGACAATTGGCAAACACATATGGTCGTTTAGTTTCAGAAGAGTCATTGTTGTTATTGGACTTTTCATTCTCAACATTACTGTGTTTTTGTCTCTCTCTGTGTTGTTATATTCATTGTAATAATCACGACAGAAACATTCCCACCACCACTAGTGCAGTGCCCTCCATAAACTCACATTCAATCACGAACGTTTCATAGTCACCACATAAATTGCTCCACAAACATCCTTAGCTTCTCCTCATAATGATTTTCCTCACTTTTGCTATATATGTAACCATTCTTCGTGTTTTGAATCTTCTTATCTCCCTACACAGTTGCCTCCATATTTTGGTTAGTTAACAATAGCTTAAGGTTGGCCAATAGATAGAGACTAACTTGGATACTCATGAGAAAAAAGAAAGACACTATACATTGGTGTCTATCTGTGCATATGCTAAATCAATGATATTAGCATAGACTTCAAGGCCAACACTAATGATAGTATTCCTATGAAAATGACACATAGCTAACATTACATGTGCATCACTCAGAACTACCTACTAAAAAAAATGACACATAACAATTATGTTTTTTTATGTTGAAAAAAACAAACACTTTTTAAATTGATTATGTGAGGTCCAGGGGAAAAATAATCTTGTCTTCCCTATATTTGATACAGGATTTTGAATTTACTAACCTATCCTCTAAGCTATTCAAGGGGACCAATTTTAACTTATTTATGAGCACATTGCCCCAAACTGACCACACACTGTATAACTACACTACTGAGCTAAATTTCCCTAAAAGCATCATTTCATTTGAAGTGTGAGAAGAAAAAGAGAAAAATCCAATGTTGCTTTTCTATACCAAAATTACTTTGTTTCAATTGTGATGAAAATTCTCACGCCATCCACTCGAAGGGGAGTCTTCTTTAAGATTAAAGTTTCAATCTTCATACAACTTTGGAATAAGATTATTTTCAAAGAAGGTAGTATTGATTCGACCCATCTTCTATTGTTAGGCCCAAAAGGAACATTAACAGTGTTCTTTTGTTATATTAATACCACAAAGTATGAGTCAGCTAGTTCCAGAAGGAACTTTTAGGAATCTTTTATTGCTTCATGTTTTGTGCTTAGAAGAGAATTCTAGGATTGCTAGTCTTCTGAAAGTATAAAAAGCTTACTTTTAAAAGCAAGATGAGAAATCAAAAATGTAATTGGAACCCATTGATAAACCGCCTTAATTACCTCTTTTACGTCATTCTTTTCCCGAATCATAGTTAGTTCTTATCTTTATAAAGAAAACATATACTTCAAACAGTGGAAAATCATTTTGGTACATGAATTTGAGGTCTAATTTAACCAAAATAAATAAATTGGAATAACAAATAAATCATATCAGAACCAGAAAACAGACAAGACGTGTAAGATTTTTGCCGTGTCGCATTCTAGTTACAGATTTCACTTATTACTGTGCAAAAAATAATGAATAAGAAAAGAATAAGAACGAGGGTGCAGGGAAGCGCGTTTTTAAGCAGTACAAATTGTTAACATAAGAGAAAACGAGTAACAGAGAAACACTCTTTAATTTAGTGCAGAAAGTTAACGGAGCATTCTGATTTGAAGCAAACAGGTATGTATATAAACAGTCAACATTTTTTGGTTTGAATTATCTTTTTTTAACTTTCATGTTTGATGTTTGGGTGCTGTGTTTTTAAATCAGATTCCTTTATAAGATTGTGAGTTGCAAGGAAGGAACTTTTGATGGAAGTTGAAGCTGGTAAGAGTGTTAGTAGGAGTGCAGAAGTGGATGATGATGGCAAAATCAAAAGAACTGGTTAGTATGGTTGGTTCCATTATCTACATCAGTGCTTATAGTATTTTCTTTTTTCAATTCAGATTACTTGTTTATACATATAAGCATATCCTTATCTGGCTGAGTTTCAAACCGGATGAACAACTCTTTTAATTTCCCTATTGTGTTTCTGAAGAGATTCTGCTTTTGAAAGAACTCCTTTTGAAAAGAAAAAATTGTAAAACAAAGATTTAGGAGAAGAACAACTCCGTTTTCTGTTTTCATAGGTGTTTCGGATGTTGGATTGAGTTTGCTCATGTTATACTATATTGTATTATAGTTTCACTTTCTCCATCTTTAAATCTAAGATTTGGTGTTACTTGCAGGTAACGTGTTCACCACAACGACGCACATAATAACGGTGGTGGTAGGAGCAGGAGTGCTGGCTCTGGCATGGGCCATGGCTCAATTAGGATGGATACCCGGCACAATCACCATGATCTTATTTGCATGCATTTCCGTTTACACTTACAATCTGATAGCTGATTGTTACAGATATCCTGATCCAATCAATGGCAAGAGGAACTACACTTACATGCAGGCAGTCCATGCATATCTTGGTATCATATGATACTATATACTCATCTATGTAAGTAAACTCAACTCAACACTCTTTCAGAATGTTCTGATTTTCGTATCTCAACTTGATAATTAGGTGGAACAATGCATGTGCTTTGTGGATTGATTCAGTATGGGAAGCTTGCTGGGCTTACTGTTGGCTACACTATAACTTCGTCTACTAGTTTAGTGTAAGTAGGTTATCACATTATGTATAGAGTTGTAATCACGCTCAAATGACATGAGGAACTCTGAATTCCTCTGATTTGGCAGGGCTATAAAAAAGGCTATTTGCTTTCACAGAAGAGGTCACCAAGCTTATTGCAAGTTTTCTAATAATCCCTATATGATTGGTTTCGGGATGTTGCAAATTTTGTTGTCTCAAATCCCAAATTTCCACAAGCTAACATATCTTTCAACCGCTGCTGCAATTGCCTCTTTTGGTTATGCATTCATTGGAAGTGGGCTTTCTCTGGCAGTCGTGGTCTCAGGTAGGATTTTCACCAATCCAAAAACTTTCCAACACAATATTTGCACCAATTTCTGTTCTGGGCTTTTACTACCATATTATGAAGATTTCATATCTACTATAAATAAGAGGATTTTATAATTTATAGTATATAAGGATACGAACTTTACTTAGAAACTTTACAAACGAGTTATACAATTAGATTTAAAGTCCATCTCATTATTCTTAACAAAGTAAAGGAGATAGAACCTAGTGCAAACCTGACCCACATTATCTAAGCAAAGTCTGTTTGTGTGAACAGGTAAAGGAGAACCAAGCCGTATATTTGGAAACAAAGTAGGGCCAGCACTATCAGAAGCAGATAAAATTTGGAGGGTTTTCAGTGCTTTGGGAAATATTGCACTTGCTTGCTCGTATGCAACTGTTGTGTATGATATAATGGTAAAAATGCATTATTTTATAGTGTTAAACAAATAGATTTGACTGGTATAATCATTTGATTATTTGTGAATTATATAGGACACTTTGAAGTCATATCCTCCCGAATGCAAACAGATGAAAAAGGCCAATGTGTTAGGAATCACCATAATGACACTACTTTTTCTGCTATGTGGTGGCCTTGGCTATGCTGCTTTTGGGGATCACACTCCTGGAAACATCCTCACTGGCTTTGGATTTTACGAGCCATTCTGGTTGGTTGCTCTTGGCAATGTGTTCATTGTAACCCACATGGTGGGAGCATATCAGGTTCCATTTCTCTTCCTGTGACATTTCTTGAGTATGAAAGGTTCAAAAATAGTGAACTTAAATCATACAACTAACTAAACATAAATGTTTTCAACTTGTATATTTTAAACCATGATGTCTGATTTTACGTGATGGAACAGGTGCTTGCTCAACCACTGTTCCGTATAATTGAGATGGGTGCTAACTTGGTGTGGCCACGTTCAGATTTCATAAACAAAGAATACCCAACAAAAATAGGCTCCTTGACATTCAGTTTCAACCTTTTTAGGCTAATTTGGAGGACAATATTCGTGGCAGTGGCAACAACTATAGCCATGGCCATGCCGTTTTTCAACGAGTTTCTAGCTCTTCTTGGAGCAATTGGGTTTTGGCCTCTCATCGTGTTTTTCCCCATACAGATGCACATTGCACAGAAACAGATCAAAACATTATCATTGAAATGGTGTGTGCTCCAGCTATTGAGCTTTGTGTGCTTCCTTGTTTCAGTAGTCGCCGCAGTTGGTTCCATTCGTGGAATTAGCAAGAACATAAGAAAATACAAACTTTTCATGTATAAACAATAGGCTATATTGCGCATTATTACCACCTGTATCATGTGCATTTAAGATATATGAATGAATATATAGGAACAGCAAATGGAATACGGAACCAGTTATTATTGGGCTGCAAATTATGCAGATGTAACATTATTAAATTGATCAAAATTATAAGAACTTATATTAGATTTTTCTTTTCATAGCAGTAATTCATTGTGTTAAAAAACAGTGGTCGGGTCAATAACAAATACGGTGTCTCAGTATTAGTATCTGGTTAAATGGATTGAAGAAGTTGTAGAGTAATAACTATTGATTAAAAAAGAAATTGCATAACTAATTGCAATCTGAAACTAAATCTAACTAACAATTGTTCCTACCAATTTTGGTTTCCGCTTGGAAGATAATTTGGAAGAAAGAGAGAATCAAAATAAGGCATCACGAAAGAACTGAAAATGAAATATTGCTACTTCAAAAACAAATGTTCATAATAGGATTGACAACTTTTCCTAGTGATTACAGCAAAAGCCAACTAATATATATTGTAATCAAGATTAGGCCTAATCCAATTAATTAATCTTAAGTTTTCCTATTGAATAATTAGTGTGTGTAT
The DNA here is from genome assembly GCF_000741045.1 of Vigna radiata var. radiata. Lineage (NCBI taxonomy): Eukaryota > Viridiplantae > Streptophyta > Magnoliopsida > Fabales > Fabaceae > Vigna > Vigna radiata. The sequence goes on along the minus strand of NC_028355.1, from coordinate 16,454,040 downwards.
ATATATATATATATATATATATATATATATATATATATATATATGTTTCGGGTGTAAAGTAGTGCCGAGTGGTGACGACCGGATGGACGGAGTTTGGAGCATTCCAAGTGGTGTGAAAGGCCGGACGGTCCGTGAAGGCTGAACGCTTTTCCTGGTGTAGAAGGCTGAACTATGACCGAACGGTAATATCAAGGGATGAGAGTAATACATAATCTGCAGCAAATGCAATATGGTATGAAGACATACCTGATACCTCTATTTATACTAGTTGTAATGTGCTTTTATCTTTCATGGGTCTGACAACGGTCCAATCACACCTTAACCTCCATTAGGGGCTTTAATAAGTTGTTATCATTTATAACATAATCAAATGGTCAGCAGGTCTGATGAATGATAGGCCTTGGATGTCCCGGTTACCTGTCTTAACGAGAACTGTTCGGTCATCGGGAAGAAACCGGCCGGTCGATATCCAGAAAACCGTACGGTACAATATATATATATATATATATATAGTTTTGTTCCTTTCGCTCTCAATAGTTTCAACTCTCACAGATTAATGATTGTCTATATCAAAGCACGTACCATTGAAAGAATCTGTGGTTCATAGTAAGTTCCCCAGCAACACTATATATGTTTCAACATCTTCCACTCAACACTGATCCAAAGTAATTTATAGTATTTTGGAATTGGAAGTGATAGTGAGATAGCATTATAAATTAGTTTAATGAAAGAGAGCTAATAAAACGAATGGATTTGTTTGTATTGTTTTAAATCAATTTTCTATTCAAAATATAAACAAATCAATTAAAATTCTTAAAAAAACTTATATTTTTGTATTTAAATAATTTCTATATATAGCACAGTTCCACAACCATACACGATGTCGATGTTTCATTTTTTTCCCTAATAATGTCTACATTTTTTAGTTATATTGATCACGAAGTATTTAAGTGGAATAGTTTCATTTGGATTTTGAAAATTTTTTAGTGAACCTAAATCAAACCAAATAGTAAAATGTTTCAATTACATGCATTTAGTAACAATAATGGTACTATGAATCTAAATTAAAGCAATTTTTGTACTATTTAATTTATGCATTTAATTGTATTTATTAATAATAATGATACTTTGTATTATTATTTATTGTCATTATTATTAACACATCTTAAAATCATTTATTTGTTGCCACTTTTAAATATTGAATTATTTATCGGTTCATTTAATTAAATATATGCTTTTAAAGGTCAACATTTACAAAATATCGATCCAAGAATATAGAAAACTCAAAAGACTAAGTGAAATTTAGACTTTTATAAATTTAAGAAAGTTTTCTATTTAAAGTAATATCTGGCCTTTTAATATTTACCACAAAAAAGGTTATTGTCCTTTCAATATTCAAAAGGCTACTTAAATTTTCATTAATATAAGTTAAATCAAATTATCTCACTTAAAGACAAACTCTTTCAACATTTACTTTTTTTCGTTTCCGCTATTAAATTCTTTCAAATTTATCTTCAACTAGGATGATGATATTTAGACAACATTTTTTTGACAATATTTGAACATTGATTACGTGTCAATCTGTGATTGGTCGTAAATTACTCCATAGTAGTGTTTATGATTATTATTATTATTGATTATGGAATAATTTACGACCAATCACAGATTGACACGTAATCAATGTTCAAATATTGTCAAAAAAATGTTGTCTAAATATCATTATCCACGTTATTAATTCGTCCGAAGACCGATCACCTGTAAGTGTCAGTGCTTCTCTAATCATTTTTATGCAATTTTGTAATAATTCAACATTTTCTTTTTTACTTGGACAGGTAAAAAATCTAAGTTGAAGAATTAAAATACTTTAGCTACTATGGTTGGTGGGAAATTATTTAGAACTTTTTATTTATTTTGATTTGTGTTAAATTTAGGAAAGTACAGTTTTTCACTTTATTAAACAATAATTGATATTATTTGTAATCATTTTTTTTTACCGAATGTCTTATATTAAAAAGTAAACTTGTGATTTTGATTAGGAAGACAAAACACTTATTACTAAATCAATGATTATTTATATACTTAAAATGCAAATGCAAAAATATAATAATTTCACCTTTATGATTTAATCGTGATTCATTTCATTTCAAATTTAAAACACTTTATGTCATTTATAAACGATTAAAAATATATATTTAAATGTGTAATAATGTGATTAATAACTAATTTCAGACTTGAATATATTTTTTAATCTCTCATCTCAAATTTTGTATTCATCTAACAGTTAATTAATTATTTATTCTTTATCGAACTTGATGGCCTCCTTGCTTTAAACTATTATACATTTTTCAAAGTCTTTAGGACTCAAACATTGATAATTTTTCATATCATAAGTATCAAGACCTTTTGAATAATCAGAATTAGTCAATCACTAAATCATGCTTCCTACACTAAGGGAAAAAGTCTGAATTAACCCTAACAATAACATTATCAAAATTATCAATAACCAATACAATTAATTTTTGTTGGAAACAAACATTCGTCATCTACTTTTGTCAAATACATGATAATAAACAAAAGAAAATATATTTCACCTTTTTCATTAATAAAAAGGTAAATTTTTGACTAAGATCAAGGTTTTCCACCGTACCCAAAAAAAAAAAACAAAGTTTTCAACGCAAAAATGTTAGAATCGTTCTCCTCTCCACACCAAATTTTTCTCCCTTTAGTTTGTTCCTTTTGTTTTATTCTAATCTCTCTCCCACTCACACAGTTCACAGACATTTTATAGTCAGAATTGGATTTGTATTTTTTTTTATATAATTGTTAGAATATTTATTTTATTTATCATTATTATATTGTGTCTAAAATTATCTTATTTATCATCATTATGTTGCGTTTAGAATCATTTTATTTCTCATGTATTTTGTATCAAAACTTTCTTATATAAAGAAAGAGAATAAGACATCTTTCAAACTCTCCAAAATTGTTTTATAGTTTGAATCTCAAATATAATTAATAAAAAAAAGTATAGTTCTAATCTTTTGCGTCAAATAATATTTTTTTTATAAATGATATTTTCTGTAGGGTGTCTTTTAACATACAAAAGATTGGAAATAATTGTCTTAGTCTTATATAAATACAAGTTAAATCTCACATAACAAAACCATAAATCATATATCTAATATTTCAATATTATATATATATATATATATATATATATATATATATATATATATATATATATATATATATATATATATGCATCTGGCACGCGCATTTGATTATGTTCTTTTACAAAATAATGTTTCTATGGTCATGCACTATAGGTGGTGAAAGAATTGTGGGTAATGGAAAATTTCGTCCATAGTCACATAAATTGAACAATGAAGATCAAATCGTTACAATTTTAATTGTTACAAAATTTTCTTTTATTTGAAATTAGTGTCCAATTATAACCTAATGACTTAAATTGGCAGAGATTTGAATTAGTGTGTGATATAATTATTTCTCTAAAATCATGAAGTAATAAGTTTATAGATTTTTTTCATAATCCTATTATTTTTAGTTAATTTAAGATTCAACGTAAGATTTATTTTTAGTTAATATATTTAACGCTAAAATTTATTTTTAGTTAATACAAGATTCGAAGGATGGTTGTTTCTTACTTGTATTTGTTGGATTAGAATTGTATAAGTATCTGATTTGCATATCAATAATGATCGGATCTAATAAGATTGAAGGATCTTGATTATTTCTATATTCGTTTTTAGAAGACTCTAATTACAAACACCAGTGATAGATTTGAAACTGAAATAGTAAAAAGTAAAAAAAATACTGTGACGTGATAAACGTGATGAATTAAAACACGGGACACGTAAGACATGTTTCATTACAATAATTCATCTTTAAAAAAAAATGTTATTATTTGAAGTATGTGTAGTGTTGGAAAAGGGTGAATTAAAAATAAAAAGAGAGCATAAAAATAGGAAGGAGAGTGCAGAGCGATTAAGACAATGAGACAAGTAAACTGAAGCACCAATGTCGCATGCAAAGCCATTTGGCTATCACACCACTTATATAAACTCATTGCCTCTTCTCAAATTCATCTCATTCATCACTTTCATGCTCTAACTTTTCACTGCCCAACCATGGACGTTGAAGCAGCCAAAAACGCTCCCGAGAGAGACTCCTCGAGATTCGATGATGATGGAAGAGCCAAAAGAACCGGTTAGTATATATATATATTTGTTTCTCTCTTTTCTTCTTCATTCAATCTGTTTCACTGAACGCATCTTCCTGTTGTCCATGGATGCCATCTGAAACAGATGTTCCTATAATACGACAAAAACGTCAATTAAAAACCGTCTGTTTCACGCTTGGATCCATTGATACCGTGTTTTTAACATTAATGTCTGTCATAAATATAGAAAACTCCTTTTCATGGACGTTTCTGAAGGCTGATTTGCATGACAGAAGATTTTCATTTATGTATATACTTGGATCAGTACACGCTATTTGAGATATTCCTTTAACGCGTGTTCATGCATGAGTGGGTGAGATTCTTAAAATTGAAGCTAATCTTGTCATGTAAGAAAATGCCACTTTTTGTAGTATTGATTCTGACAGTGAACGTGTACAGACTGTTAAGTGTGACACTGAGGAAAAAATGAGAATGATGTGTAATGGAATTCTTGAATCTAATCAAATCTTAATTCACGCTTTTTTTTTTTTGCTGTTAATTTTCTTTTCAGTTAGCCTCTCCTATCTCTCTGCTATCTCCCTGATTATTCGAATCTATCAAATTTTTTTACTGAGTTTTCTCCTTCTTATAAGGACTCGGTATTCCTTCCGCATATTTCTCATTTCCCTATTTTCATGTATCTATCCTTCTCAGAACATTTCATCTTCTGCTATATTACCTGCATATCTGTCGGCGTTTATCGTCACTCCGAGATTGATTAAAAAACCGGAAGCAAAATTATTTAATTCATGACTAAGACGGCAAATTTGGAATATTGAAATTTTGGGCTGTCTTCTGCGCTCAACCAAGCCTCTTTTTGTTTTGTCGTGTAATGTAATGTAGATATGCCCTTTAGAGCACTGCTCAAGTCCACGAGAAATGAATTCACCTATGTGTTTAATTAATAATTTAGCCCTTTAATTAAAAATGATTTAGATTAATTAAATTTTTAATTAAGAACTTATGTTTTTAATTAATAATTTTTGTTTTTAAATATAATGAATTATATATATTTTGACTGTATTAATTATATTTATAATTAAATTATTAAAAAAAGTGAAGATGTAAGAGGTATACGACTTCAACTATAAAACTCGTATACTCTCTTATATCTTATTTTTTGAATAATTTAATTAATCTAATTTTTTTTTTCTTATATGCCCTTTAGATATGTAGATGTGCCCTTTAGAGCAAGTGTATGTAGATATGCCCTTTAGAGCACTGCTCAAGTTCACGAGAAATGAATTCACCGACAAATGAAACATACTACTAACTGTGTAATATGAGAGTTGAATTGAATTTTACATCTAAGAAACTGGTTGAACGAATAGAGTGTTATTTTATTGGGCTAGCTGGTCCAAAGAGGCAACTGATCAAGTTTCTTAGCAACCATGTGCAAAGTTTCATCCTTTTATAGTTCAGACATCACAGAGTGTGAAGATAAAGATGCTGACACACTTTCAGCAAATGCCAGAAAATCTTCTGGCCATTTTTAACGCACCCTATACAATCAAGACGCGTATTCTTCTGTGTTGCCCAACTCATTCACTCCATTTCCACAGGGAAATGGACAAGTCCCATGATCACGGGATATTTTTACAGTATCTCTTGCTTATCCTGCAAAAGTTTCACGCCTCCCTTCCCCTTTTGAAATGGGTGTCTCTTAGAATATTCATTCTGGAGTGAAAAGAACAAATAATTTTTTTTTTGAAAGACAGAAGTTTAGGTCATAACTTTCTCAATGAACAGTCTTCTTCTAAGTCATGTATTTAATATTTTTAGACACGTGAACTGAAAGAAAAATGGAGTCACGCGTTCGATTTGACCAAAAGTTGGAAAGTTCGTCATAAGTGTTAGTTTCATCCAAATAAAAAAAGTTCGAGCATAAACAACTAGACAACAATTTGTCGAAAGTGATTTTATCTATTGATTGTTTCTTCCAATGTTCAAGCTTAGAGAATGTCCCTTAAAGTAATGATTTTTTTAAAAGAAAATACATTCTTCAAGTAATATAAATGACATTGTTTCATTGTTTCACCTGCACCAGAATAAACTGAAAAAAAGTTTACGTGGGTTGACATGGTTGGTTGCAGGGAACGTGTTCACTGCTACGACGCACATAGTGACGGTGGTGGTCGGAGCAGGAGTGCTGGCTCTGGCATGGGCCATGGCCCAACTTGGATGGCTTGCTGGGATAGGTGTTATGGTCACATTTGCATGCATTTCCATGTACACTTACCATTGCATAGCTGATTGCTACAGATTTCCTGACCCAATCAGTGGCAAGAGAAACTACACTTACATGCAAGCCGTCAATTCATACCTAGGTATCATAATCTACCTCCTTAGCAACTCATGTGCATAAATTCTTCACTTGCCCATTACATGTTTGATGAGTTTCATGTTGCCATTTGATGAATTAGGCGGAACAATGCACCTGTTTTGTGGATCGGTTCTGTACGCGAAGCTCGCTGGGGTTACAGTGGGCTACTGTATAACTAGCTCTATAAGCATGGTGTACGTTTTTGTTTTGTTTTATCACATTCTTCAACTACTTAATTCTATTTGTGTTGGTGAGTGCACATAATGATAGTGCTATGGTTGTGGCATGCAGGGCAATAAAAAAAGCCATTTGCTTTCACAGAGAAGGCCATGATGCTTATTGCAAGTTTTCAAATAATCCCTATATGATTGGTTTTGGGGTCGTGCAACTTTTATTGTCTCAAACCCCAAATTTCCATAAGTTAACGTGGATTTCAACCGTTGCTGCCGCTACCTCTTTTGGTTATGCTTTCATTGGAAGCGGGCTTTCTCTGGCAGTGGTGGTCCAAGGTACTATAGCACTCACCTATATTAATTCCGAGTTTATACTATATATATTTTCAAAGAATGCCGCTAGCTTATTAGACGTTTGCACCCCTGTAAACAAGAGTGTTGTATACAACGATTCTCTGTATGATGCCACTAACATTCTTTCAATTGAGTAAGTTTAACTGCTTATGATAGCGATCCAACCAACGTTACACGACCCAAAAGAACTACCAGGAATCACATCATCCTATGATTACAATGGTTATGCGAATGGGCAGCAGAGAGTTCTTCTAAAAATTAGTCCTAGTACGGAATAGTCATAGTTTTTCAATATAGCAGTGTCCTAACAACTTACGATGGAAACAATTGGGGTTGTGAACAGGTAAAGGACAGCCAACAAGTTTATTTGGAAAAAAAATAGGACCTGACCTATCTGAAGGAGAAAAAGTTTGGAAGGTTTTCAGTGCTTTGGGAAACATTGCACTTGCTTCCTCTTTTGCTACAGTTATTTATGATATAATGGTAAGTGAGCAAGAACACATTATTAAAGTAAGCTAATTATACTAAGAAAATAGTATATAGAAAGAAGTGATTTCATTAAATTTGCTAATATATGGATTTACATGCATGCATATACTATTTAGGACACATTGAAGTCATCTCCACCAGAAAGCGTACAGATGAAAAGGGCCAATATGTTAGGAATCATAGTAATGACAATACTTTTCATCTTATGCGGTGGACTGGGGTATGCTGCTTTCGGAAATGACACACCTGGGAACATCCTCACTGGCTTTGGATTTTATGAGCCATTCTGGTTGGTCGCTCTTGGCAATGTTTTCATTGTAATCCACATGGTGGGAGCATATCAGGTTCGACCCTTTGATTTATTTATTTATCAAGTTTTCAACCTCTCTCTCTCTCTCTGTATGTGTAATCTCTATTCTGCAGTGTGAGATATAACATTATGTGACACAGGTAATGGCTCAACCACTATTTCGTGTAATTGAGATGGGAGCTAATATGGCTTGGCCTCATTCAGATTTCATAAACAAGGGCTACCCAATCAAAATGGGGTTCTTGTCATGTGAAGTCAACTTTTTTAGGCTTGTTTGGAGGACAGCATATGTGATAATAGCCACAGTTCTTGCCATGGCCATGCCATTTTTCAATGAGTTTCTTGGCTTGCTTGGAGCATTTGGGTTCTGGCCTCTCATTGTTTTCTTCCCTATACAAATGCACATTGCACAGAAACAGATCAAAACACGATCATTGAAGTGGTTTATGCTTCAATTATTGAGCCTTATGTGCTTCCTAGTTACAGTTGCTGCTGCAGTTGGATCCATTCGTGGAATTTGCAAGAACATAAACAAATACAAACTTTTCATGTATAAACAATAAGGCCTTTGCTTGCACGTTCAAATGACTTGCATTTGAGATGTGTGAAGATAGCTAGAGATAGGCAGAAAAAGACAATTTATCTGAATAAAGTGGAGTTATATATATATACATAAGCTGCATTATTTCATTTTATACCCTCTGTGAACAGCCTTATTCCAACTAGTAAAAAAACTCTCCTGGTTACATTAAATTATCTTCGTTTTATATTTATTTAATTATCTCTTCTGATTCATATTTTATCTACATTTGTTATGGCATTTAGCTGGTCAGATTCCACTTGTATTTTGTAAATAATTCTTAGATGAAGAAAAATATGAGAACTGCTATGACATCTTGAGATTGCTGCACACAAATTTGGTTTTGCTGTTTCCCTTGGCTTCATAGTTCACACATGCTACAGGTGACAGCTCATTTTTACTTGAATGTGTGTACTATATAATCTTACGGTTTTGCAGAATACAAGAAAACATAAGTTTAAAACATGTACGACATGCCAAACTCTAATAATTTTCAAATACGTCCATTGTCTATCATTGTACTAACATTGCAAAGCATGTTCCAGAGTATGGTATGGGTCAGTTTCACTGAAATCTTTTCAAAATCTTGCTTTTATTCATAAAATAATCAGCGAATAAATTGCCTGCTCTGCTCCAAGTAATTTTCAGATGTTAACCACTGCTGAAATTGTTTTTAATCGATTGTATATTACCATCATATTTTGTGATGTCTAATGTTTAGATGACTCTTCGAAAATTTCGTTTTGATTAAAATTAGTATTGAATTGATTAATTTCAAATATACGATTTATGTTCATTTATATTCTAAAAATAATAATAAATTTACGATTATTTTATATATATTATTAATCTCACTGGCATTTTTAATGTGAAACCATCAATTCCAAGTTTGAATTCGTAAGACTGTCATATCATTAATCTGAAGTAACTTACACATAAAAGGTGCAGGAGCACGCTGACATTGAAAGAACTAATGATATTTTAACACCATTTTTTATTACATCATTTTGACACTGCACAGGTGTTAAAATATGGTTGGATGATTTCAAATTAAAAATAAAACTTTAATTTTTCTCTTTCAAATATACCCTTACCTTAACATTTTTTAATTTAAAATCGTCCAATCACATTTTGACACGTGTGCAGTGTTAAAATGGTGTCAAAAAATGGTGTTAAAATATCATTTTCCATGCTCTTAATATACAATCTTAGACAGAGAAAACCTATATCAGAACAAAACATAATCCATTTCATTCAACAAATAAACATTCGTTAACAAAATCACGTTTTATACGAAGAAAAACCAAACACATTAGGTCAAATTTTAGGTATATTTCTTTTTTATAAACTTAAATTTAATTTGATTTTGACAGAGATAAAATAGGAATAGTTTTGATTTTCCATTTATTTAAGAAAAGTATTATTTTATTTTATTAACACAAGATAGAGATAGATTAGTATATTTTATTTTAAGTTAATTTCTATTTTATTGTCAGTTTTTATTATTTGCATTTGATTTTAAGTTTAATTTATACTTATTTAAAAATTGTCAAAATTCAATAAAAATTGATCACAATGAATTGAAAAGTTCAATTATTTGTAAGGTTGTGGAGATTTAATGAAAATCAACCTATCATAATGAATTGAAGAGTCCAATTAAATGTGTGGTGATGTATTTTTTTAACAATTTTGATGAACGAATATATATGGTGGGCAAGAGCGATGGAAAATGGCATAAGTTGAGTTGGCGGAGGAGTAATAGAAGTGACTGAACAACTGCAATATAAGTTCAGTGGGGCTTTCTTTTGCTTTAGCTACTTTTGGAAATAAGTTATTCTCCATTATACATTAAAACAACTTGCGTGTGCTTGTGTGCATTGCTCTTGAAGAAAACATATCTACAACTTGTGCAAATTCCTGGGTTTATTTTCCTTCTCCAATGTGAAATACTTGTTATTCTGGTCTGTTACAAGTTGCAACTCACCAAATAAAGCATTTTAGCATCTTCTAAGAACTAAAAATAATGAAGTGGGGTTTGGTTCATGGTTGGTTATACCAAACCAATTTGTCAAAATATCAACTTGTAATTCTTGGTATGGTAAGATCAGATCAAATTCTTAAAAGAGTCTTACTAGTTATTATTACTAAGAGAAGTAAATTTAAAATGCAAACCCTCGTTGACTTTTACTACTTCCAACTTAGTACTACATTACAAGACTCTGATGAAAGTACTTGAAAGTGCTCAAATGGTGTAGTGTATGTTGTGTTATCTACATTTTGGTCAAATTCTGCTGTGTGTAAAAAGCTTTTGAAAGGGTGAGATACAAAATACAGGAATCTCAGTGGCGTGTTAGGATGGAAAGGAGGTTAAATAATAGTCATGGGTTATTTCCCATAAATATTGTGCAACCTTATTTTGGAAGTGATCATACTAATTGGAAAGGAATTAATTCAGTTCTGGCCCTATAGCTGACAGATGTATGTTGCAGCTGTGGAGAATGGTTTTCTAAAAGTGCAGGACAAGTGGCATTGTGAATCTTTTTGGTAAAATTAACTTAGATTCCTTTGTATATGGGTCTTCTTGTACCAATTGTTTCTATACTCCATACAATATGAGTAAAAGGGTTGAAATTAGTTTCAAAAGGGTATTTAAAAATTAAAAAAAAAATTCAATTTTTGGTTTATATGATATTAGGTTACCTTTGTCCCATTTTATTGGAAAGAAAAATGGTGGTTTGAGGTAGAAAGTATGAAGGTAGCGTGCTTCAGTGTAGTAACATAAAGATATTCACTTCAGCACTGTTGACTAGCTTTCTCCTTTCCTTAATCCATGCGTTTGTGGCCCAATGAAACAATTTAAGCCAAATCAATTTGCCAGAGAATAAATATTGATGGTAGAAAATGGAACCAAAACAAGAAAAAGAAAAGAGAAAAGAAAAAACAATGATGAGATGTCCTTTCAATTGTGTAGTTTTAACTAACCAAAGATATCCACTGAAAAAAAATCCAAGAAATGCCACACAATATCTTAATCAGTCGTGTTTGAACGAAACTCTAACATAGCCAAACATCACTTTCCTCTTGCTTCCATCATTTTCAGCATCGCCCGTGTAATTAAAGTTCATTGCTAGTGCTTATATTATTTTTCCCGTGATTATTTTCAATATATAATAAACTCATTCACACACATCGCAATACATCAAACACATAACAGAGTAAAGACAGACACAACAAAACCTCATGTTCGAATTTTGATAGTCACATTTTCCCGGCAAAATCCCTAACTGAAACTGCGAAATGTCCAAAGTGCCCCTCTTTATTTCATTTCATTTCTTTCTGTTATTCAGCGTCGCTGTACCCTCTCGGGTAATTTCAGAAACTGAACAAACAATTTTACTCACTCTCAAACGTGAACTGGGAGACCCACCGTCGCTCCGATCATGGAAACCGTCTCCTTCTGCGCCGTGCGAGTGGGCGGAGATTGGATGCAGCAGCGGCGGCGCCGTCACGAAGCTAGTCCTCTCCAGCAAAGGCATCACCACCACCAAGAGCCTTCCTTCCACAATCTGCAACCTCAAACACCTACTTGAGCTTAACCTCTTCAACAACTCCATTTCCGGCGAGTTTCCGACAACCTTGTACGAATGCTCCAACCTCCGGTACCTCAACCTGTCGCAGAACTACCTCGCTGGAGCGATCCCCGCCGACGTGGACCGCCTCAAAACCCTCACTTTCCTGGACCTCAGCGCCAACTCCTTCTCCGGAGAGATCCCGGCCGCGATTGGGAACCTGTCAGAACTGCAAACGCTGTATCTGTCCGCAAACAACTTCGAGGGAACTGTCCCCAGGGAAATCGGAAACTTGTTGAACCTCGAATTTTTGGGTTTGGCTTATAATCTCAAACTCGCGCCGTGGGAGTTCCCGTTGGAGTTTAGGAAATTAAAAAATTTGAGGTCTATGTATATGCCGCAGTGTAACTTGATCGGAGAGATTCCAGAATATTTCGGGGATATTTTCACGAACCTCGAACGGTTGGATTTGGGGAAGAACAAGTTATCAGGGAGCATTCCGAGGAATTTGTTCTCGCTGAGGAAGTTGAGGTTCTTGTACCTGTTCAGTAACAGATTGTCGGGTGTGATTCCTAGTACTACGATGCAGTGTTTGGAATTAATCGAGCTTGATTTCGCGAAGAATAATTTGACGGGTTCCATACCCCCAGAGTTTGGAAAGTTAAAGAACTTGAGTACCTTGCACTTGTACGAAAATCACTTGGTCGGTGAGATTCCCGTAAGTTTAAGCCAAATTCCTAGTCTCGTCTATTTCAGGGTTTTCAGCAATAACTTGAGTGGAACACTGCCTCCAGAACTAGGCTTGCATTCCAAGCTTACAGTGTTTGAGGTTTCTGAGAACCAGCTCAGTGGTGGGTTGCCGGAACATTTATGTGCAGGTGGTGCCCTTATTGGTGTGGTTGCATTTTCCAACAATTTTAGTGGGGTTTTGCCTGAGTGGATTGGGAATTGTCCTTCTCTAGCCACGGTTCAGCTTTATAATAACAAGTTTTCGGGTGAGGTTCCTTTGGGTTTGTGGACTATGAATAACCTTTCGTCCTTGATTTTGAGCAACAACTCTTTTTCTGGGTCTCTTCCGAGTCAAGTGTTTTGGAATATGACGAGGATTGAAATCGCCAACAACAACTTCTCGGGTGGGATATCTGTTGGGATTACTTCAGCTAAAAATCTGATGTTTCTTGATGCCAGAAACAACATGCTTTTGGGTGAAATTCCAAGGGAATTGACTCAACTTTCACAGCTTACAGCTCTCATGCTGGATGGTAACCAACTTTCGGGTGCACTTCCATCTGAGATTATTTCGTGGCAATCACTGAACATTTTGACACTATCAGGAAACAAACTTTCTGGCCAGATTCCCACGGCTATTACTGCTCTTCCCCGCCTGGCTTACCTGGACTTGTCTCAAAACGACATATCAGGTGAAATACCTCCTCAGTTTGATAGGTTGCGGTTTGTTTTCCTCAACTTGTCCTCCAACCGGCTATCTGGGAAAATTCCTGATGAGTTCAATAACCTCGCATTTGAAAACAGTTTCTTGAACAATCCTCATCTATGTGCTTACAATCCAAACGTCCACCTTGACAACTGCTTGACCAAAACCGCGTCAGCGGCACCACAGTCGAGCAATTCGTCTTCGAAATCAGTGGCCCTGGTTCTGGCTGCCACTGCGGTTGTGTTAGCGGCAATAGCTTCCTTGGTCTACTATATGTTGAAAACGCAATGGGGCAAAAAGCACTGCGGGCATAAAAATAAGGTTGCAACGTGGAGGCTCACTTCATTCCAGAAGCTTGATCTCACGGAAATAAACTTCCTCTCGAGTTTGACAGACAATAACCTCATAGGGAGTGGAGGGTTTGGGAAAGTTTACCGGATTGCTTCAAATCGTCCAGGTGAGTATGTTGCGGTGAAGCGGATCTGGAATCGCGAGAATGTGGATGACAAGTTGGAGAAAGAGTTCCAGACTGAGGTTGAGATCCTGGGCAACATTCGCCACTCGAATATAGTGAAGCTTTTGTGCTGCTATGCAAGTGAGAATTCCAAACTTCTTGTTTATGAATACATGGAAAATCAGAGCCTGGACAAATGGCTTCATGCAGAGGAAAAAACATCGCCTCCTGGGTTGAGTTGGCCAACGAGGTTGAATATTGCCATTGGGACTGCACAAGGCCTGTGTTACATGCACCATGAATGCTCACCCCCCGTCATCCACCGAGACGTCAAATCTAGCAATATACTGTTGGACTCAGAGTTCAGAGCTAAAATAGCAGATTTTGGGCTCGCCAAGATGTTGGCAAAGCCCGGTGAACTAAACACCATGTCTGCACTAGCAGGCTCTTTTGGCTACATTCCACCAGGTAAATGATGCTAAATTGCCATCTACAGAACTTTTTACATTGATACTGAAGTGAGCTGATCTGATAATGTGCTTCACTTGCGTTGCAGAATATGCTTACTCAACTAAGATTAACGAGAAAGTTGATGTTTATAGCTTTGGTGTTGTGCTCTTAGAGCTTGTTACGGGAAGGAAGCCTAATATAAGCGGCGAGCGTGCATGCAGCTTAGTTGAATGGGCGTGGGAGCATTTTAATGAAGCCAAGAGCCTTACTGATGCATTCGATGAGAATGTCAAAGAACCACGTTATGCGCAAGAGATGGCTAATGTCTTCAAATTGGGCCTCCTTTGCACAAGCTCCTTGCCCTCAACCAGACCTTCCACGAAGGAGATTTTGCAAGTACTTCGGTGTTGTCATTCAGGTTCTACACGTAGAAAAATGGGAAATGAGTTTGATATCGCTCCTCTACTTGGGGACACAAGGTACGTTTGTAGTTACAAGGAGAGTAATGCTGCAACCAATAACTCATCTTGGTGATACAGGGTACATTTCTAGTTGCAAGAGAATGTTGTAAGCAAAAATTAAGCAAGCTGTTGGTACGGCATGTAAAGATAGTATTATGCACGAATGTGAATAACTAATGTTTTCTCATTAAAAGAGTATTATTTTGAAAAACATAGTATACTCCCACGTAAGTTTTTTTCATACCTACAACGTATTCGATGAATGTGAGGCAAAAATGCAGACGAGATATACATACGACCAAAATAAGAGTTCCAAGAACAATGCGAAGTTTTGGATGTGATTAACGTGTAAGCACCACAATTTGTTAACTATGTTTACATACGATTGTCTCAAGTGATCAGCGCGAAATTCAGAATAATCCTGCTTCATTGGTCTTTTCACTAGAAGGAAAATGAATATCAAGCAAATTAAGTGCAAAAACATAAAAGAAAGCCATGAAAGAGCACTAATGAAAGAAACTATTTTCACAAGATAAAGTGTTTCACTAAATTGAAAGACCAACGAAACCCAATAAACAGAAGGAACCTCCCACCGAAACTTCCGAAGAAAGGATAAACAAGAAAGACTACCCCATTCTGCCGCCAATATATTTTTGTTTTACCACTTTCTCTTCTAAATAACCTAGCCGAAGCAGCCATTTTTTACATTTACATAACGTATCGATCACATCTACGTCACAAGCAAAATACAAAGTTCCCACTCCTTTAAAATCCAAGTAGATATGTTAAGGTTTATGAGACAATTCAGAGCTCTGAAGATGAGATGAGCGCATGTTTCACACAACAGGACGAGACCACAATTTAAGCGTCTCCGTCATGCTGTTCATCTATGTACACAAACGATCATCGCAATGCCATATACCCCAAACCCCAATCTCTTTCACTGCCATCATTTGTTGTATCTTTTCTCACTGTTCTATTACAACAGCCTTAGTCCCGCTCACAGGATCTCAGCACAGCAACGGCCACCAACAATGCACAGGGTAGCAGCGTGACAGGAAAATCAGCCATTAACCCTCTCAAACATCATGGGATTCAGTCCAAACTCGTCCACCTACAAAACCAAAAGCAAAGACCACAGTATAAAAACAATCTTTAAGAGAGTTGACAAACATGTTTTTCAAAAGTTCCGCAGAGATTCTGACCTAGCCCATCTTCAATTTTACAACACTTCTGAGTCTGAAATCTGGCTATACACAATATAGAAAATAGAAAGAATAATAACAATTAGGGAAAAATGTATTAAACAAAAAAATTTAAATGAAACAATAGGAAGGTCTGGTCTCTGAGTCTCTCTATACACAAAACAAGTTAGGTTCTTAAGCACAGTTACTGGAAACATAGCACGTATAGTGGTGCAGGACCTGCGACCACACATTCACCAGTCAGAAAACTAAGAAATTAAATTACCATGGAAATTGACAGTCAAATTATCTTGAAAGAAACAGGAAAATATACAACATTAAAACAGTTGTTCATAGAAATAAGACCCAAAAAGATGGGAAGAGAGAAGGGGCAGGCCATACTCTAAATTTGGCTATAAATATGCAAACAAATCTAAAATCAAACAAAAAAGAATCAAATCAGACCAAAAAAAAAAAACAAGATTAGACTTCTTATTCTGAAAACTCATGAAATATAAATTTTTGGTAACTTCCATGAAAGAACGAAGCAAAGGATGAGGTGAACTGAATAGTATCATTGTAAGATCAGACAGGCCTCTATTACCGAGAAAACAAATAGGTTAGAAAATTCAAAACCTTATATTCTTGAGCCCTGATATTTTGAAATACTCTATTTCCAAGAAAACACCCACTCTCTTCAGAACTGATCTGGATCAGCCACACAAACATCACCCTGCACAGATCCCTGACTCACTATCTCCCAGACTTCCAGTTTTTTCACTGCCATCCACAATAGTCCTAATCCAAAAAGTCCTCAAACGAAATAACTCACCTCGCAACTGAGGTTCTGGGAGCTGGCATTTGGTACATAATCTGAGCATTCATCCCTTGTGATGAAATTACATGCTTTGTCTAGTTGCTGATCCATATCGACGACACCCGCTTTACAGTTTGAAAAGTTGTTAGTCGATTCAGTTTCTTCACTTTCCAAGCAATCTAAAGCCAGATCCTGAGCTTTGTCCCCAACGACAACTCCATTCTGAAATGCATCACCAACGTCTAATTAAGGAAGTTCACATGAACCAAACAACTTCCAAAGGTTCCACCACTGATTCAGCAGCTTACCTCATTAGGAACTTCTACACTCCTCGGTTTCAACATATCATGTGTGGTGTCAACAAAGCCTGGTTCACTTATCTGCATGTCAGCTACGACAGAGCTTAGTCCACTTCCTGGGAGCACATCAGATGACTTAATTTCACAATTGCTGTTAGCATACTTGGCCGTTGAACCAGCTACCCAAACCCCTTCCATACTATCAACACTCATTTGAGCTGTACCACCTAATTTACTAGTACAACTTTCAGGAGAAACACTTTCTAACCTCTGTGGGCTAATAGATGCCCGTTTATCTGGTTTGTCTGGCTTCTTTTCCATCATTTCAGGGTAACTTTTCCTCTTGGTGCATCTTTCAGATGGCCCAGATCCAGAGTAGCACTTTGTGGCATCATCACCTGTTTTTTCAGTCGGATGGCTTATGTGTCTTGGCATTCTAGTGCGTTTGTAACCATCAGGAAAAACAAATGCAGGAAGTTGCTTTCGACGAACATGAGAAACAAAAATTTCCATTCCAGGCTTCCAGTAGATATACATATTTATTTCTTGTCTAAATTCATCAACCGTTCCACGTATATCAAATTGCTGTCCCTCTTGACCTCTTACTCCCTCTTTCCTTTGCAAGCCCATGAAAAATGCAGAATGTGCACATGGCTTAGATGTGTCTATATACTCATGTGGGTAAGGATGGCACTGCAGCATCCCATTTGTATCTCGCTCTATCTACTCAAATAATTGAAAACCATATTGTCAATGTTTAATGCATGGGAAGGAAAGAATATACATATATGTTCAACAATTAAATATTTTCAATGAATAAAAAAATAGAACTGGAATGATCCCAGGTTCAATAAAGCTTGTACGTACATGACAAACCTATACTACCAAGAAAAGAATTTACGAAACGTTTAGAGATTAATTTTTTTCAACGGAGAACAGAATTCAATTAAACCCAATACAGGAAAGTCTTGTACTAAACTATGACAAGACTGTACCTTTAGGGTAAGCAGCCTCAATCGAGATTCTACCCAGCCCTTCCACGCTAGTAAGTCATCAGTGTCCGATGCAACTATGTCCACTTGTAAATAGTTTTTGTACGCCTCAAAAAAGATATAAGGCTGAAAAAGTGCGCTCCACTGGGCTTTATTGAGGTCAATTTCCTAACAGTAGAAGTATCAATCAAATAAAGACAGTCACAAATAAAATATACCAAGAAATAATAGACTTATCTTACATCACAAATCTTATTGCCATAGCGGAACTGTTCCATCATGACACGAAGAGTACTTGCTGAGACATTGTAACTTGAATTCATGCAAGGGTATGCAGGAGTAATTATTGGCATAGTGTGAAATCTATCTCGGGGATTTCTACGAGGATCCCATATAGGGAATCCCAGTTCATTCTCTTCTATAGAGCATAGCATTACAGGGTTTGGCCATCGCCACTGTGTATAGACCCTGAAGAACCGGGAAACCAACATACTAGGGATTGCATTAGGGTAAAGCTGGCATATTCGAGCAACTAAAATAGCCCAATTTACACCACCAAGGAATCCAGTAACCTAAGCACACCAAAAAACAGTATTTAAAATCATTATAAAAGAAAATACCATTGGTGTTGAAATAAAATACAACCAAAGAATGTCGGGGCAGCTCTTACATTTGAATAAACACCACGTCTTTTAGCCCAAAACTTCAAGCATCTCAGTGTAGTTCGAAAGTGCTATCATTATCAAGGGTTAATGGACTATCAAATTAATAAGATGAACAACCATTAAATATAATATCTCATTTAATCAAACAAAAGAACATATATATTAACCTCAATATTTGGAACAAGTTTAAGAATTTGATCTGCCACACGGCAGCCATTAAGACTTCGAACAGTTGGTTCATCAACATCATACAGGACTGAACCATGAGAGATATCCAGGTCCTGTAGATAAGTATGTTAGAAAACCGAATCAAATTAAAGGCAAGTTTAAATAAACTAGATTCTATGGTGGAAGACTGAGAAAGTACAATGGAAAGAAACATGTTCTCTGTGTTTATCTGTGTTTTCTTTCCTTCCTATTTGCTTTCCACCCAATCAAACACACAAAATTAGAATGCAAGAAGGAAACAGGAAATGGATACATGGTGACAGGTTATAAATACAATACAGTTTGCCAACCTAACGAATATAATGTATCAAAGTCAATAAACCACAAGTAAATTTAGATCAACAATAAAAACGTGCATTCAGCAAAACTAACATGTTACATGAAGGTCAATAATCAGCATACTAATATAATATCTTCCGTCTCAAATCAAAACAACAAAAACATCTACCCCATATAATTGCAATAGTACTCCGTGGAACGTGGGTAAAAAGACAAAAATCCTACCTCCAAACCAAACATGATAAAATCACAAAAGAAAGATAAACAACAAAGAGATAGCAGTACTTATATACGACACGTGATTGGTCTAAACTGTAAAAGATTTGTGAAGGACAGTGTGCTTAAGTGAGGGAAATCTCAAATTCTCAACCTACGAGAATGCAGTTTTAATAAAATTGTCCCCCACGAAAGTGTGCACTCAGAAGATACAAAGACCCTGATGAATGAATAACCAAACTTACTTCTGGCACAACCAAAAGTGATATACTTGCATACAGCAAATCTATAGATATTCCCTGGAATTTGAATTTCATTACTGGAACATGTGCATCAGGAACTGGTTGAAGTTCAGAAACTTCTTCCATTTCAGCCAGAATGTTATGCAAAATGATGAAGAAATCTTCCTGCAAAAGAGAGAAATTGGCTAAAATATAACCAATGTCAGGGATTTTACTAAATTGAGGAGAAATAACCAGCAGAAGTGTGTCACCTCTCGGTTCACATAAGAAGGACCAATGCACAAAGTGTCAATGTCAACTCCAGGTCCATGAACCTGCAAATTATTGAAATATTAATATTGTTACAAACAAAAGGCTTGGAACTACAGCATTCCCGAGTCGAGGAGAATTAAACGTGTACATTAACATAATCTCAGCAGAAAACGTTTAACATCATCAGGGATCTCTTTCTTTAAGCAGCTATAAAAAGTTAAGTATAGAGGATCCACCAGACTAAGCATTCTCGGACTTTTAGCTATTCGCAGATCCTAATAACAATAAATGCATTCCTGCTCATAAAATTAATTCTCCTTCGAATCTTTTTCTACTTCAAGATTTAATTTCCTTCTTCTACTGACAACTCATAACTTGCTAATTTCTATGGTGAATCTAAACAACACAAGCATTCTCTGGATAAATTATCAGACATAAACTACTACAAAGCAAGCCTCTAATGTAAACCCCCACAATCCAAACAAGTATGAATATTTTCACAATGTCATACGCACCCCAAGTCGGTAAGAACCAAAAGTGAAAATAACTGCGTTTGCATCCTCAACCATCTGATCTGTGTAGCCACGTTGGCGCGTCAACTGCTTCACCCAGCTCTTCACAATCTACATTGCAAGCTAACTTGGTCATTACAAAAAATCAAAACCAAAGGACAGTGAAAAACCTCAATCACAAAAAGAAAGGGCACCATCCGAAAGCCCTGGTGAACCCTAGACAAGCATAAAGGTTTCAATTCAAATCATGTTCCTCAACATGAAACAAATTCCACAATACTGTTCACAGAAGCTGAACAGGCAAATAAACAGAACACCGACGCAGTAATCAACGCGCTCAAATAACAACAAAAGCGAGATCGAAGAGACAGTTAACCTGATCGAGGCGGTGAAGAACCTCCTTCCTCGCGGCGGACTCATCATTGCTCTCGTAGAGCCCCGAATCGAGCAAGAACTGAAGCAAAAGAAAACAAATTTGAGGTTTAGGTTTCACACGAAAGCGAGAATGCGAAGGCGCGGGGCCCTAAACAATCGAAGATGAGACGAATCACAGTCTACTTACCCTCTCCAACTCGTTGTTACGGTGGAGATCAGCGTCGGTGGGACCCGCGAGAGAGAGAGGCTTCGTGAAACCGTACTTGTTGGCTTGTTCCTGTTGAGGCGGCGTGGAGGCACCGCTTGGACTATCGGAAACCGCCATTTGGAAGAGCGAAACGCACTACGCAGCTTCTTCACTGTGTATCGCTCAAATCGCTGGCATCTGATTTTTCCAGTTCAGAGATGCCCCTGATTCGAACGTGGAATAGGACGGTTTCGGATTTGGGGTTTGGGTTGGGTGGGTTAAGGGAGCGTTTGGTGTTGATGCGCAATCGCAAATGGAACTTTAAAAAATGATTTTTATTACGCGGACCGGACTCGTGTTGTGTTAACGTCGTTGTATCCACTCGGAACGTTCCACCTGTACTTTTTCTCTTTTTCTTTTTTTTTAATTCATCTCTCGCCTCAAATGTTTGAAGTTTGAGATTTTTACTTTTTTTTGGAAGAGAGAGACAATAATTTTGTCTTCTTCAGGACTAGAACTTTCACTTTTGTATCTCTTATCCATCATGTTGCTTTCTAGATCCTTTCTTTTCTTTCATATTTCTCTTCAAATCAAAACTTTTGAAGCTAAATACTATATGTTTCGGTAGTGAGGTCGGACCACATTAAAATCTATACAATTTGTTTTTTGAATATTCGGCGCACCTCCCATTTCTTCGTATGCTTCTGTATGTTCGGTCCGTAATCTTTCCGTCATAATACGTTTCAGCTGGGTACCTGCCAAAGGTTTTCTGACATTCAAGTCAGTGTATGAATCACTTATAAAGATAGAGAGAGAAAGAGAGAGAACCAGAGTAAATGCGCAGCAAATGTAACCTATTACCCCTTACCTTTGACCTCTATTTTTAGTTTTTGCCATAGGCCTATGATTAAGAAAACCTTAATCACGGTCCAATTGTTGGCCCAATACCCTTAATCGTGTTTTATCTTAATTTTGTCTTAACGATGCCTTTCGATCTGCGTTGGACGGTTTACCTAGCACGGTCGTTCCTTCGTTAACCTTATGGTTGAGACAGTGTAACATGTCATTGATAAACCGGGCGTTGCGCTCGCGTCGATTATCTTGGACGACCTGACTTAAACAAGATCTGCTCCATAGGCTCGTACTTCTGTATCCTTAAGTTGACCTGGTGGACGGATGTTGCGCCCGTACTGAACACGTTGTCCAGACGTCTTTCATATATCGCTCGGTCCCTATGGTACACAACCCCCCAAGCCCTAAGCAACGTAGTGGCTGTAGGGTTTGAAGAGAGGTCTGGGTCCTTGGGTTGGACTACTGACCTTTCACCTATGACGTAGGAACGTTTGGGCGGGAAAAGACATGTGTCATTAGTAGGGGGATTGTCCATTCCTGGCAGTTGTAACATCCACGGATCTGGGCTGTTGAACGTGGTGGTTTTGAACGATGATGATGTGTTGCAGTTTTTCAAAAAATTTCTATAAATATGGCGCTTGGTTCAGTCATTGTCACGTCTTCTCAACTTTTTTTCCTTTCAAGCTTCCGCATTCGTTTTCCCTCAAGTAATAAATTGACTATCGTTGACGTTGAGTCTTCACTAGAGTCATCAGGTCGGGGCGGTGGTGGTGCAGGGAGCAACGACGGTGGCACGTGCAGTGGCCACGTTCATTTGAGTCAAAGCTGATTTAACACGTTAGCACGCACACAATTAAATCCATTTGGTTATATTTAATGGAAGGGACGAATTTGACCCAAAATTTTAAAAGTGGGGACCCATTTCAAACACTTTTAAAACGAATGACTAAATTGAGATTTGTCAACAAAACTATGAACAAAATTGGCTATCAAAACCTATCAAATAATACAATAAAAAGTCATCAGATGACTCTAATTTTTAAATTAACATTACATTGTCACGAAGAAAATTCTGGTTTTAGTCATTTTTACCAAATTTTTTAACTTTATTTGCTATTTCAAGTAAGTTTCATTATAGCATTTAGAACGTGCTTGAAACAGCAACTAAAGTTAAAAAAATTTGGTAAAATTGACTAAAACCAGAATTTTCTAAAGTTAAAAGACTAAATTGTACCTATTTTGAAAGAGAGATCAAAACCAAAATCACCCCAAGGGACTAAAAACATATTTAACCTATATTTATATTAAACACAATCTTATAATCAAATAATCAAATTCAATTAAAATTAAATAAATTACATTTGAAAATATGCATCTTTATTTTAACATATTACATTATTAAATATAAAAATATAAATATTAAATTAAATTAATAATTTACATTTTTTAATTATTTTATTTTGAAATAGAATCATTTAAAAATCACTTTTTAAAGTAACATTTAATTAGATTTATTTTATTACATCAGTCATATTTATTACAAACTTTCATCACATTTTTCACCCTCTTTCTCTTATTTCCAACAGCATAACTTTTTACTTTCTTGGTCTTTACTTCTTTCCTTTTTTATTTCTTCAAATCCAGGTTTAATTAACTTGTTATAACACAATCTTGCAAAAGCAATAAATACCGCTCCTACAAGTAAAAAAGAAGTTCAACACAGAGATCGTACAACTTATTTTTGTTTAAATTGAACAGTAACCGGTAAAACTGCGCCACCAGTTTTCTGCGACCACCGCATCTGGGTAAAACCGAGTCTTTAGATTCCAGAAACACTTTTCGCGCACTCTCAGCTCTTCACTACTATCAGATTCGATCTTGATCGTCCATCTCCACCACGATCACGATGATGGCACACACGCACGGTTCATATCCATTGTGACCTGTCAGGACTTAGATTCTCGTTGAAACTAAACAAATCCGCGCACAACCAAGTTCAGTGTTCTTTCTCTTTTCACACTCTTTCCACCTCTTTTTACTTCGTCGTTCGCCCACTCCACAGTCCGAAACAAAATCTGCAAAAAAAAAAACAGATAAACAACGAAGATTCCGTAGGGAAGAACAATGGCGTCCAGCGATTCCGATTCGCAGTTGAAGATCGTCCATGGCGACGCTGGTTACATTCTCGAAGACGTTCCTCATTTCACCGATTACATTCTAAATCTTCCCGTATCTCTCTCTCCCTCTCTCTCTAGGATTTACTCGATTACATTTGCGAACTGCGTCACATTGACGCATTAACTCGCGGCTTGTATGTGTAATGCTTTTTTGCTTTCTGCAGACTTATCCGAATCCGCTTCGGTCCAATCCTGCTTACTCGGTTGTTAAGTAAGTGAATCGCCTTGCTTCGTGCTGTGATTGTGATTTGAGAATGGAATGTATTCTGTTCGAAACCTTGATTCGCTATTTTTTTTTCACCTGTTCAGGCAGTATTTCGTGCATATGGACGACACTGTGCCTCAGAAGGTTCTATCTGTTTTTATTTGCGACGGCGACCTGTTTGTTCATTTTTTTCTCCGTTTCATCCATCTTAAACACTTCTGCTATGTATTATTTTTGCGTTGCCTGGCCTATTAAGTATCAACAACGACTTTGCGATTGAATTAATGTTTATCGCTCAGTTCGATGGTTGGCGGAACAAGAAACTCTTTACATCGGTTACTGATACTTGATCAATTATCATTAACAAAAACACTGAATGAACCTCTTTCTTTTCAACGGTGAAGATGGAAAATAAATGGAATCGTGGATTTATTTATTGTACATCAGCATTACCAAGAAGCATTGTTGTTTATGCTTTTATTTGGCCTTTTTGATAGGTTGTTGTTCACAAGGATGGTCCAAGAGGTGTACATTTTAGACGTGCAGGCCCTCGACAAAAGGTAATTTCACTTGGTTGTTTGCATATATTAAGAATATTTTAGAATGAATAATCTATTCCGTTTCAACTCACCGACACCTAATCTAATAGGTATACTTTAGATCGGATGATGTGCACGCATGCATTGTCACTTGCGGCGGACTTTGCCCTGGCCTCAACACTGTCATAAGGGAAATTGTCTGTGGTCTTTCTTACATGTATGGTGTTAACAAAGTCCTTGGCATAGATGTGAGTGACAAAATTCTCTTTTGTTGTATGTTCATCATATTATCTGTTGCTGTGGATTGTATATCCTGTGATTTGCATTAGGTAAGAAAGCTTACACCGCTATGATGTGCTTCTCTGTCCCTTCTTTGTGTTTGTAAATCTTATTTCATCCTTGTAAATCAAATTGCATGGATAGTTTACTGGACAATTAATCAAACAGACTCTGATTTCGTACAAACTCTTGGTTTGGATTTATTCCTTATTTTCCTCTTTTAGGGACATTCTTGATAAAGTTAAATGTAGTCTAAGTTGCAACTTTTGACTTAAATCTCAGTTTGGTTTAGCTTCCAGCTTATGAGAGATTTTGTTAAACATTTTCTAGGTAAAAATACCAAACTCTGTTTATTTAATAATTGCTCATGGAGAAGTTAAAAGAAAAGGCTTTAGAAAAAGGTTAAGGTTTCATGAATTAATTTAAACTCAGCAAGAAGTTAGATTCAGCTTATCTCCTTAATTCATTCTATTTTCTTCTTCCATAAATGTTTATCAGGAAGTGTATACAAACTAGCTGTCATTATATGTTTTTCGACACGTCTAGTTGTCTTTGTGATCATTTTAATGTTTGTATCAAGCAAGTTCTCTCTCATAGTTGTTTTTTCTTCACTGCATTAGATTTGGGAATTTTTGTTTTGTTGTTAGTGAACCAGTTTGGAACTTGTTTTTTTTTCTTTTTGTTTAGTTTGGAACCTTTATGAAACAAATCATGAGCCTTTTTTCTTAAATACTTCTTGCCATGATGATAAACATATGTGAATAAAACATTAGTAACGATGGTAAGCTGACTAGCTGCTATGAAACCTTTCAATAACTGGTAGTTTAAGGAATCCTACATTTTGTTATTATTGTCAAAAGACAGCATATTGAATACGAAGTGTGATGTAGTATTTACATGAGATATGTGCATGTCATTGTTTTTGCAAGTTCTGGCAAATTAATGCACGTGTTTATTGAGAATTTCCCACATATACTTGACTGAACAAACTTTTGGGTTTCATGGAGACAATTTACCATCCACATTTTTTTTTCCTGTTCTTTTAACCTCAGTCACACTTATTGATCCATTGTCTTCACCACTATATTGTATCCAAACTTTATACAGGGAGGTTATAGAGGTTTTTATTCCAAGAACACCATTACTTTAACACCTAAGGTGGTCAATGACATCCATAAGCGTGGAGGTACAATTCTTGGGACGTCACGAGGGGGGCATGATACCAGCAAGATAGTTGACAGCATCCAGGATCGAGGAATTAATCAGGTTTACCATGTGTCAACTGTATTATAATGAAGTATCTAATGACGATGAATGCCGTTATTACAAATTCAGAGTTTAGTTATATCGATGTGCTTGAAACCTGAGTAGGTTATTGTCATTGCATGGGTTTTCATTGTTCTGATTCTTGTTACAGGTTTATATTATTGGAGGAGATGGTACACAGAGAGGAGCTACTGTGATTTATGAGGTAGGTATTGAAATTCAAAGTTCTTAAAAATGTAATGTTTCTATTTTTTATCTACGATAAGAAAAATAATAATATCATTTCATTGAAAAAGAAATATGTTTAATATATACCTTTTTAAGATTATGAGTGGCATATTTGTGTACTTTATTTGGTTTATTTGTTGATTTTCTTGATTTTGTTCAATGAAGGCGGATGCTTAGGCATTCCAAGTTTAATTTGCTTTTTCAATCTTAGTTGACATCTCATAAACTTACTTATGTTCACTCTATTTGCTGATGACATTAAGAGAAGATAGTACAGATAAAATAATTTCGAATGAAAAATCATAGATTATTAATAATTAATGATGTTCTTACAAGGACTGAAATAGCCATATAAGACCAAGATGCCTTCTTCAACTTGCTCTCTTGTGCTTGCTTGCTTGCATGTGTTTTCGGGTCTCAGACTGTGTCGGCTTGTCTCCTTTGCATTTCTCTAATTGAGAGAAATGATATTTCTACAAAAAAAAAACACTTCAACAGTCAAATCACCAAATCATATTAAAAGCATAATAAATGCACAATCAATGAATAGTGTATACTTAAGAAATGTGGACCTATTTATAATATTTGAATGGACTTTTGCTTGGATGAGCCTAGATTAATTCAATCCAATAGCCTAAACACCTGATTAGTTCCTTATTGAATATTTTGTTGCTTAATGGTGTTTATTCCACTAATATAAGCTGATGTTGGTGTCATGACCAACATAAGCACCAAGTAGTACATTGGCCCTAGGCTCGAGAGGTGATTGAGAGGCTAATGAAGGAAAGAAAATTTCCATTTCTTTAGTGGTTGAGATCTTTTTGTCTATCACAATATATTGGCCCCTCAAGCCCTTTTCGTATGTCCTTTTCTTGATGGGTGTTGTCTTGACTTGGACCTTGTTGCAAAAGTCTTTTAAGTTCTTCTAACTACATGAACATAGCTGCTAGATGTCTTAATTCTTCTCGATCGGCTGTGGGTTTGTTCCGCAAACTGTCAGCAAAGGAGCCTAGTCTTAGAATGGTGATCATGTGGTATAAGGCTACCTTGGGATGTTTCGTATGTTTAACACCACCTTGCCAAAGCGCTCCATAAAGGTTCATAGTGATTTCCCTTTCTGTTGCTTGCTTGTAAGGATGTCTCCTTCACGCTTCTCTGACTAAGAGGGATGGTGTGCTAACAAAGACACTCTAACGCCTTGACTCAACAAAACATATTAAAACTCTAATAATTATGCAATCGATTTACAATGTATACCACATAAACGTGAATCTATTTATAATGTTTTAATAGACTTCTACCTGGGTGAACCTATATTAACTTAATCAACTAGCCTTAATAACTAATTAGTGCCTCTTTTAATATTTAGTCACGTAATGGTGTTTATTCACCTAATTTGAGCTGATGTTGGTGTTGGTGACCGTCATCATCTCAACACCAAGTAGTACAACTGACAAGTCTCACATTCATCCCTTCTATTTGCCCAAGGTGGGAACTGTATTTTTGGTAATTTATGCATATTTCCGCTCTTATATTCGAGCCCTTTCCGTTTTATTCCAATAAATAGCACAATGATGATAGTATATATCTTATGTAGATGTAGTTTCAGTGGCAAAGTTGACCCAGGTCCTTAAGTGCAAATTAAATAGAGTCTTAACTCCTTAAACTATGCTAGTTTGCAAATATAATGCAGTCTTTTCTTGTAGGTCAAGTTTCATGGTAGTTTCAAGGGATTGTTAAGAGCATGTGATTTTACTAAAAGAAATTTGGTAGCATAAAATGTATAGCTGCCTGTCCTGATTGACCTGAAATCAATCTTTTAATATATGAATTAAGGATTCTGAACAGATGTTGGTATTGTACAGGAAGTTAGACGGCGGGGCCTGAAAGTAGCAATTGCTGGAATTCCCAAAACCATAGATAATGACATCCCGGTACGCTTGTTTCAAATGTTATGTTATTTTGTTTTTCTAGAACTATAGTTTTACTATTATATGCATCTGAAGTGTTGGTTATCTATGTTTGAGAAAACTTCATGTGGAATTGTCTTGTTTTTCTTTAGGTTATTGACAAATCGTTTGGTTTTGATACTGCGGTCGAGGAGGCTCAACGTGCCATCAATGCAGCACATGTTGAAGCTGAAAGTATTGAGAATGGCATTGGTGTTGTAAAGCTAATGGGACGTTATAGTGGTATGATTACGTTGCATTTGTTTGTTATGTTTTAGGCATCTAATTCAGATTATTTAAGCCCTGGTTGGTTTCCCAATCGGCTCAGTCAGACTTGTGTTTTTTGGAGCTGCTTCCTCTAAAGTGCACGAAGTGCAATTTAGAGGATAAAGGCACTAATAACTGTTAATTATAAAGAAAAAAATAAGATTGACATTGTTACCAACTTTGAAACTTTTTATACATTTATTTGATTTTATCATAATCCTCAACTGTTTATTTTTTAATCAACATGTGTAATTGCATTTTATCCTCTAAAGTGGACCAGTTGTTTGAAGGAGCTGGATCTATTTGCTTTCCTTTTCCTGTGTTTAATGGGTACTGTGACTGCAGGCTTTATTGCTATGTATGCTACTCTTGCTAGCAGAGATGTGGACTGTTGCTTGATTCCAGAGTCACCCTTCTACCTTGAAGGAAAGGGTGGACTTTTTGAATTTATTGAGAAAAGGCTGAAAGAAAATGGGCATATGGTCATAGTCATAGCTGAGGGAGCAGGACAAGATCTTCTTACTGAAAGCATGCAAGACATGGACCAGAAAGATGCTTCTGGAAACAAACTACTTCAAGATGTTGGTTTATGGATATCTCATAAGATCAAGGTATTGTTATACATAAGATGGTTTTTAAAACATAATTCTTTTTCCTTGGAATTTTTGTAGTATAATTCTACTATCGCTGAGGAATTAATTACTTGGGGAGATCTTTCCAATTACTATTAATTGGTTGGACTATATTTGATAGAAGCTGAATTAGAATTATATTATATAAAATCAATGAATGGAATACTCAAGGTATGCAAGAGATCCTGTTATCTCCCCATTCTCTAATTATATTCCTCCATCTGTGTTCCCTCGTCTTACCTATCGGAAACTTCCCTTGATGCTTCTAATTATCTCCACTCAACTAACTTTTTAGGCTAACTACTGATATGTTGAATTAACTAGTAAAGTGGTTACCTAACAATATTCTTTTGATTAATTTCAATCTTAATGGATTGTATTTCACTCCCTTAAATAATAATTTAATCTTTGCCTTGCCGAGCTCTAAAAACATTTTTGGATTCTTGAACTGTTAAAAACTACAAAAGTAGATTGAAATTTTTTATGCGTCATTTGGCAAAACCTTTTGAGTTGAGTTTTTCATGATTTTGCTTACTCTGCACTATGACTACTGTTTATCATTGCATATCAGTAAAAAGCTCACCATTTATCATACTCCTCTCTATCTCAGCCAATAGCTAGATGGCATACGTGTATGTAGATGTGTGTGTGTGTGTGTCTGTACTGTTCTTGCAAGGGCTGAGATGTCTGCTTCAACTTGCTCTCTGGTGCGTTGTTTTGCTTGCGTCTTCAGGTTTTAGGACATGCCAGGATGTCTCCTTCGCACTTCTCTGATTGAGAGGGATGGTGTATCTACAAAGACACTCTGCAACTTAATTCAGCAAAGCATATTTTAAACATAACAAATAAGCAGTCAATAAACAATGTATACCTCGTAAATGGAAACCTATTTATAATATTTTAATGGATTTCTATTTGAGTGAGTCTAAATTAACTTGATTCAATAGCCTTAATACCTCATTAGTGCCTTATCGAGTATTTAGTTGCGTTCATTCAGCTACTCTGAGCTGATGTCCGTGTAGGTGACTGACATCATCCCGGCATCAAGTAGTGCATTTACAAGTCAGTGTTTTAGGGTTTTCTAATTAAAAAAAATCAACTGTACAATTCTCTTTCTTTCCCTTTTAAAAAACATTTGTCATTTTCTAACAGGACCACTTTGCAAGGAAGGATAAGATTGCCATCAATCTTAAATATATAGGTCAGTTTCTCTTACATTATTTTCTTCTTTTTTGACCAATTCTTTGTAGCTTCTTTAGTCTTCCATTTTATTTGGAATTTGAAAGGTTTCTTAAAATTCGAATTTGGCAACCATTTAATTCTTTAGTGGAATAAGGCTTTGTTGTTGTTGTTGTTGTATGTGCCAGATCCAACCTACATGATCCGAGCAATTCCAAGCAATGCATCAGATAATGTCTACTGTACACTTCTTGCTCAGAGTGCAGTGCATGGTGCAATGGCAGGGTATACCGGATTTACGTCTGGACTGGTCAATGGAAGACATACTTATATCCCATTCAATGTGAGTTACTACATACCCTTACCCAAATTTTGGACTGTTTCATAATGTTTTCCTCTCTTTTTTTTTTTGGTTGGGCACAATAATTTTCTACTGGTGCTTAATATCAAGCGGTGGTTGGCTTAAGAGGTTGGATTGAGTTCTATTTTTGAGTGTGCCGGACTTGAACTGGACTCTTTTCAATGGAAAATTCCTGTGGTCAAGGAAAAAAACCAGAGATTTTCGCTAGTTAGCTACTATCATTGTGACGGAAGAATGATGTTTAAAATATACAGAGTTTGTTATATGTTTTGCCACACCGTGTACATATGAACATGGCTAGCTGTTTTCTATTGCTTCTCCAATTTTACATTGATGGTTTATATTCAGAATTCTTTATACAACGGAGAATTTATGTTCAAATTTTGATCCCAGAGAATCATTGAGAGGCAGAACAAAGTTGTGATTACTGACAGAATGTGGGCAAGACTCCTTTCTTCCACCAACCAGCCAAGCTTTTTGAGCCCGAAAGATTTAGATGAAGCCAAGAAAGCAGAACAACCTCCGAGTCAATTCTTAGAAGGGAGCAGTTGCAATGATATTGGTGAAGCTGAGAAAAAAGAAAACACGTTCAGTCAATTGTTAGAAGGGGACAATTTCAAAGATCAACAACAATTTGAAAACCATGCAGACAATGGTATCGAGACGATAAATTAGATATAGATTTGTTTACCTACAAGTGTATTTGGTGACATGTTGTATCATTTTTACCCAATGCTTACAACCTCCAAAAGCCTGGAGTACTGGGAGCAGTTCTTTTTATCCTTTTCCATGTTTTGAAAGTTGGTACGTCTTGCTTTACTTGATCGTTATACTAAGGAGATTTTGTTGAGCTTTTAACCTAGAATTGATCAGAATTATTCTATCAGGGGCTTGAAGGGACTAGTTTATTTGCCTTTTGTTGTTCTCTCTCTTTTGGTTTTATAAACAGTTTTACTGGAACGAGGTATAAACAGACG
This sequence comes from Vigna radiata var. radiata, assembly GCF_000741045.1. NCBI lineage: Eukaryota > Viridiplantae > Streptophyta > Magnoliopsida > Fabales > Fabaceae > Vigna > Vigna radiata. The sequence goes on along the minus strand of NC_028355.1, from coordinate 16,422,043 downwards.
CTTTTTTCATTCTTTTTTTCCCTTTAATCTTACGTTTGTTGTGATAACGATTTTTTCTTGAGCTGACATGGTTATTGTAGAGTGTTTAAATGACAATACTAAATATTAATGTTTTTAGTTAAATGTTTACCTGTTTATTTAGTGGAAAAAATGTTAATTTTTAATGTTTGAAATTTTTTATTTATTCTATTTCAGTTCTTATTTCTAGTTATGGTTGATTTGACAAAAATACGCATAATTAATATAACAAAAAGTATTGTAAACTAAGATAGTTCGAACTTTTTGGTATCTAAACCATTCAAGTCAATTATTATAGGTATCTAAGTCAGTTATTATTATATTAATATGTAAACCATTTAAGTCAGTTATTATTATATTAACTTTAAATTATGTAAAGATTAAAACAAAAAAAAGTAAAAGACTTAACTTTATTTTAATTATTTAATTATAAAAATATACATTTTTAATTTATTATTTATTTAGAAATAAATGTATTGCTAATGATATATTAAAATATTTTACAATCATTCAATATTATAATATCAAAATTAATATATAGAAAAAGATACCTTTATATATTTAGGGTTACAACAATAAAAAGAAAAACAATTGATGAGTTATTCTTTATCATAGGTTTTACAAACAAATGACAAGCTTCGATTCTTTCATCTCTAGGTGATTTTCCTGATTAAGAAAATACCAAAAAAGAATGATAAGGTTCACTAGCCCCTATATACACCAGAAGGCTCTGCATTCTGAACAATCCAAGGGTGATCAAGGAGTTTGTGCAATGGTAACCGTTGCGAGGAATCCTTGACAAGCATCTGTCAATAAAACAAAAAAAAAATAGAGGAAAGAGTTACTAAGGCAAATAACGTTTGAACAAATATATAAACATTGAGTAACAAACCTGACTGATAAGATCCTTTGCACCAGAGGATACAATTGGTTTAGGAGGGAACTTAAGATCCACGTGTACTATCCTGTAAATAAGGTTTTCAAAAGGGAACATAAGATCCACTTGCACTGCAATTTAAATTGATTTAGTGTTTACAAAGCAGTCTATAAAAAGAGACCAAAGTGGACAGCAGCATGAAACTCGGTAGATTCAGTAGCAAAAGCACCCTAGTTGGTTAAATCTTAGTCCCCTCAGCGGGAATAATAATAAAAAAGTAGTTAGGACAATAAAAAACCAGTCTGAGCATGATGCTGATGCTAAATTATATCCAACTGATTGGTACTTTACCTCCTGTAAGTATCTGAGTGTTCTTTAGCCTCAAAGGGAGGGACCCCATAAAGAAACTCATAACACAGCACACCAAGGCTCCATATATCCACACTCGCATCATGTTCTACACTCTCCACTGTTGAAACATAAAGTATTAAACAATAAATATAGTGCAGCACCATTTATGAAAAAAGTAACAAAAAAAATATTTGTCCACTGTTCATGTGGCATAAGCATACCCATCTCGGGAGGAAGGTAATCCAGTGTGCCACACATTGTCCGCCTGCGATTAAATGTGTGCACTGACCACCCAAAGTCCGCTATTTTTAGCTCACCCTGAGATGAAAAAAATGTTAACATAAGTAACGAGGACAACAAAAAGAGCCACATAAGAAACAGAAGCCTGAGTTTAGTAGATCACCTGTGCACCAACAAGAAGGTTTTCTGGTTTAATATCCCTGTGGATTACGTGTTTTCCATGGCAATATATTAGGGCCCGAGCCAATGACGCAACATACTGCTCTCAAACACAAGATAAACATTTCGTCCATGTCAGAAGAATGTAGACTGCCAACCACGTATCTAAGCAATCGCACTCTAAGTGAAATATTATGTCAAATGTTCCAGTATTTACTTGCTTCTTAATACATTAAGACACTAATGTGGAAGAAAACACTTGAGTCAATCTTTTGTATCACACAAATAACAGTACACGAGGGGAGAGGAAAAAACAATAGCCGCTATACTTACAGTAGCTGCACGCCTTTCACTGAAATACTTGCATTTTTGCAATTCCTTGTAAAGTTCACCTTTGGGTGCATACTCTAAAATCAAATACACTCTTTTCTGCAGTTGTGTTATTTCACATAAAATGTTAATAGCAGAGCATTTTAAACCTCTTCGACAATATCAGCATAAAAAGTAAAAAACAAACGTACCTGGTCATAAAAGTATCCATAGAGGCGCAAGATGTGGGGATGTCGGAGATGACTTTGAATCTCAACTTCTCGCCGAAGTTGATGCACAACTTGGGATTGCTGCAATTGGCTCTTAAAGAGTACTTTCAAAGCAACAATATGATTACTCTGTACCAAAACCACATATCAGTCTCACACTAAAATTAACTTCTGAAAACAAAAAAGTAAAGAGAAACATCCTGTACAAATTGGCACAATACATCACAGTCATCTCATACAAATACAATGGTCAATGGTTCGTGTGCAATGTAACAGCTCTGATCTTAAACCAACAATTCCAAAAAACCTGTTATCAGTGTTACGTGAGACATTTTAGATGCTTCATATTACATCCCATCTCATCAAAAGACTATAACAACAAGTAGTCACAATCCAACAACAGTAAAAACTCGAGTAGCTACACCTATGCACATAGCTACACCTATGCACAGCTAATCGTTCAAACCCTCGATTTGAAATTAAGAGAACAAAAGAAAATACGAAAAACCAATGAAATAATCCATAGAAATTAGCATAATCACGAGTCATCATCAGAAGAATACAATATCAACAGCAGAAACCCTAACAAAATAAAACTCACACTCTTCTCTCTTGCCAAATAGACGTGGCCGAATTTCCCCCTTCCAAGAGGCTTTCCAACCTCGAAATCGTTCAGCGTCCACCTCCTCTCCGCAGCTGAACCCGACACCTCGAAAGAATCCTGACAAAACGAAACACCACAGAATCAGCAACGAGACCTTGTTGCCGATTAATTCCGCAAAGCAAAATAATAATAATAAATGGTCTGATTTGGAGGAACGAAAACCCTAGATTTGTGTGCGTGAGAGAGAGAGAAGAAAAGAGAACAGAAGAGAGACCTTGTGTTGTTGAGGCTGAGTCTCTGTTGCGATGGCCATGATTATGGAAGCGCAATTGCAAGAATGATGGACAGAGAGAGAGAAATTGAGAGAGTGATTTTAATGGACACAGAGGCTGTGCTGTGTTGTGTTGTGTTGGGTTGTGTTTGCATTAACACACAGCACAACAACAGCTTTCTTCCTGCAACGGTCGAATAACGGATAGCAAGCCACGTGTTTCAATCCCGCTTTCTAAGCTTTTCAAATATCTCCTTTCCATTTTGTCTTTTTTTTTTTTTTTTTCTACGTAGGAAGAGGAGCGTCCTTTCTACAACGTTATATGTCCAGAAAAAAACAAATATTTTTCATAAATAAATAAACGATTACTGTTCTTTTAAATAATTGAACAAAATAATGTTTTTATGGAATTTGTTATAACTTTTTTTAATTATAAGATTGTGTTAAAATCAGTGCTCGACTCACCCTTTATTTATTTTTCTTTATTCCAATATGTAACATTTGATAATAAAACATTTTTCAAAAAATCACTCATTTAAAAAATAGATGGAATTTTCTTCTTAAAACATAGAAAAATTACTTGTTTTTAGAATAAGAAAACTAAGGAAAAAAACTATTTTATTTTATTAAGAAATATATTAAATAATAATTTTAAACGAATTGATGATGATATGAAAAAAAATGATATGTGATAAATATTCAAGTTATAATAAATATTTTTGTTATATGTAATAGTGAAACATATGTGTTTAGATGTATTTGTATCAAATTTTTTATTATGATCATAAAAAATAGGAAAGTTAATTTTGATCATAATTATTAAAATAAATAATATTAGTATATTTTAATAAAATATATTTGTAAATTTAAATAAAAAATAAACAATTTTATTATAATTAATTAATTTAATTTAAAAATAATTATAAAATTTAAAAGGTAAACAAATAAAATAGACATATGTACCACAGTTATAAATTATTTGACAATGTATTATTTTTTTAATGGGAAAAACAACTTTAAATTGATTTTACATAAAATTTTTTCATCAATTCAAATATAATCTTGTTTTTATGAGTCTGATTGAAACAAGTGAGATGTTTAAGAATTGAGTTGTTGACTATTATGAGAAAACTTTGAATTTCGAATAGAAACAAATCTTTAAATTTCGAAGAGAAACAAATGAATATAAAAAAAAAAAAAAAAAAAACTTTGAACTTCGAAGAGAACCAAATGAAAAATTAAATACTCTTACACAGATGAAAAACTGTTCGTTTTAAAAAAAAAATATTATTGGTAAGCAGGGAGTGAAAAGATCTGAATGGAATCTAATGCCTTCTTTACTTCAAGGGATTTGGAGAACGTGGAAAAGATTTGGATATGATTTTTTTTTTTATTTGAGTGGATTTGAAGATAAGTGAAAATGAATTATTTATCTCTAAATCTATTCAAATAAATAAAAAAAAATTATGTTCAAATCTATTTAATTATTCTTCCCTAAATTCACTGAAAAATTATGTTTTCATAAATTCATTTATGAAAATTACACTTTTTTATTTGCCTTTTTAATAATAATAAAATTGTTATTATTATATCTCATTTCTATGTATATCCCTTGTAACATTCCAATAAATATAACTTGAAAACTATCATTTATTTTAGGAGTATACATAAACAATAATAAAGAACAGTAGGAGATAAGTACATTGGAGTAGAATATGAGATTTCACATAGAATTTAAAGCTGAACATGATAGTTGTCTTATATTGGGCCTGTTTTGGAAGCCTGGCCCACTTCCCTTAGCTTTTTATTTTATCTTTGGTTTACTTTCTCTGTAACACTTTTTACAATTTCTCGTTGTTGCTTCTTCTCTGGAACATTCAAGATTGTCGAAAGGGGCTTTTCCCTGAACCAATATACTGTTCACTTTTCTTCTTGCACGAGTAAGATTTTAAATCTCTCCTTCTCTGCTTCTTCTTGTTCAATCATCTGCATATTCTTAGTCATGGATCATATTGCATTTACCTTGAATGTGCATCTTTTTACCAACTGCATATATCATTCTAATATGGTATCAGAACTCTTCCTTTGAAGGGCTCTGCTACGCGTTCTCTGTTCTTTTTCTTTTTCTCTTCCTTTTCTTTCTTTCTCCTTGTTCTCTTTGCAATGGCAGAAACCAACAGATACCTCTACATTCATCCAAGTGAAAATCCGGCCACTGCTCTTGTCTCACCCGTTCTTGATGATACCAACTACCATTCTTGGAGTCGCTCAATGTTGATTGCTCTCAGTGCCAAAAACAAGATTGAGTTTGTTCTTGACAATCTTCGTCCACTTGCTGCCGATAAGCCCGAACACGTTGCCTGGATTCGAGGGAATAACATGGTTGTGTCGTGGCTTGTCCATTTTGTTTCTACTAACATTCGCCAGAGTATAATATGGATTAACAAGGCTTCAGAAATCTGGATTGATCTAAAGAACAGGTTTTCTCAAGGAAGCTTATCTCGCATTTCAAGTCTTCAACATGATATCGCTACCCTTCATCAAACATCTGTTCAAGAAGACAATGGAAATACTAAAGACAACAATTCTGACAATACAGAATCCATTCGTCTTACATCACAACAGTTTCAAATACTGGCTAATCTCTTTAAAAACCACAATCTGAACGACTCTTCTACTTCTGCCCAAGTTCATCACATTGGCTCTGTTTCTGCTAACCAAGCTTTTTCAGGTAATATCAGTCCTACTCTTATCTCTAAATCCTTTAAAAATAAATGGATTCTCGATTCTGGAGCTACAGACCATATAAGTGTTTCTTTAAAAAGCTTTTCTTCTTATAAAAGAATTAAACCCATTCAAATTGCTTTACCCAATGGTGTTATTGTCTATTCTGAGTATTCTGGAACTGTTAACCTCAACCGTAAGATCCAACTCTTTGATGTTCTCTATGTCCCACAATTTTCGTTTAACCTTATTTCAATATCCAAACTGATATATTCCAAAAATTGTGAATTGACATTTTCTTTACATGGTTGTACTATACAGGACATTCATACCAAAGAGAAGATTTCTATAGTTAAACTCACTGATGGCCTATATGTTTCAGATTTTTCCTCAAATATGCCCACTGTATGTTCTGTTAACAATACTGTAAATGATACTGGCCTATGGCATCTAAGATTAGGACATCCTTCTGATATCAGATTACATACTCTCAAACTTAAATACCCTTTCATTGTTCATCATCCTACATACATGTGTGATACTTGTCATCGTGCTAAACAAAAAAAGTTACCTTTTCATGATAGCAACTCTAATACAATGAACATTTTTTATCTTATTCATGTTGATATATGGGGTCCTTGTAATATTATTTCTATGCGTGGTTTTAAGTATTTTTTTACTATTGTGGATGATTTCTCCCGATACATTTGGTTGATACCCATGTAATAAATCTGTTGGTAGAAAAACCATTATTGATTTTATTACTAATGTAGAAAATCAGTTTTCAACAACATTTAAAGTTATACGTACTGATAATGGAATTGAATTTGTCATGCATAATTTCTTTTCACTTAAAGGCATTAACCATCAAACCACTTGTAATGAAACCCCACAACAAAATGGTATTGTTGAGCGAAAACACCAACATCTGTTGAATGTTACTCGTTCTCTCCTATTTTAAGCTAATTTGCCTACTTTTTTTGGTGTTTTGCTGCTGAACATGCTACCTTATTGATAAATTGCATGCATACTCCTTTACTTAACCATGCTACTCCCTATGAAAAATTAAATGGCAAGCTTTATGATATATCTGCTTTACGTGTGTTTGGCTGTCTATGTTATGTCTTCACCTTAGCTGCTAACAGGAAGAAACTTGATGCAAGGGTTGTTCCTGGTGTTTTCCTTGACTTCAAACAGCATACAAAAGGTTATCAGTTTCTTAACTTACAAAATCATAAGATAGATATTTCTCGTAATGTGTTGTTTCATGAAAATTGTTTTCCATATACTTCCTCTCACAATAATACTCATGACTCTAACTCTCTTTCTCTGCCTATTCCTCACAATTATCATCATGATTATGACAATGTTAACTTTCCTAATAATCGTTCTCTTGTGCCCACTCCCAATGATCATGTCACCAACACTAATGAGGACAACATGGACGTCCACCAGACTTCTGATCCTGATCCACCAACTGCCTTCAATGATGATGTCACTAATGTTCAAGAACAGAATGATATTATCAGACGCTTAACCCGTTCCAAACGTCCTCCCGCATACCTCACGAATTTCCAAACTCACAATATCACCAGATATCCTATTACTGATTTTATTTCTTACAACAAGCTTTCTTCTGATTTCAGGCACACAATTCTATCTATTTCCTCCACAGTTGAACCTCGTATTTACAAGGAAGCGTCTAAAATTCCCCAATGGACCCAAGCCATGCATGATGAACTCAAAGCTTTAAAAATCAATAAAACTTGGATCATTACTGATCTTCCTCCAGGAAAAAACCCTATTGGATGTTGTTGGATATACAAAATAAAACACAAGTCCGATGGGTCTATTGACAGATTCAAAGCCTGTCTTGTTGCTAAGGGCTACACTCAGCTTGAAGGCCTTGACTACCTTGAAACCTTTGCCCCCGTTGCCAAATTAACTACTTTACGCCTTCTCCTTGCCATTGCTGCCTCTAATCAATGGATCTTAAAGCAACTTGATGTCAACAATGCCTTTTTGCATGGTGACTTACATGAAGAAGTCTACATGCAGCCTCCTCCTGGCCTTCTTATCCAAAAGCCAAATCAAGTGTGCAAACTACAAAGATCTTTATATGGGTTGAAACAAGCTGGCCGTCAATGGTATGATAAACTTTCTACTTTTCTTTTGTCAAATAATTATATACGTTCCAATGTTGATCACTCTTTTTTTCTGAAACATGATAATTGTCACACTACCGCCATCTTAATCTACGTGGATGACATTGTTCTTTCGGGCAACAACGCCACCGAGATACAACACATCACCATTTCTCTTGACAATCTCTTCCATATAAAAAATCTGGGTGATCTTACTTTCTTGGTTTGGAAGTCGCTCGAAATAGTTCTGGCATTCACCTTAGTCAAAGAAAATACACCCTTGATCTCCTTACAGAAGCTGGAATGCTTAATTGTGCTCCTATGCCCACACCAATGGCACATTCCTCTCGGTTAACTACTGAAGGAGACCTCCTCAATGATGAAGACGCCTCTTCCTATCGTAGACTCATCGGACGCCTTATATATCTCACCAACACCAGACCTGACATCACTTTTTCTGTCAACAATCTCAGTCAATTTGTCTCCGCTCCTACCACCATACACCAACAAGCTGCAAACCGCATCCCTCGTTATCTAAAAGGCAGTCCTGGTAACGACATCTTCCTCCAAAATAATAGCATCCATCAGTTGAAAGCTTATAGTGATTCCGACTGGACTACCTGTCCTGAATCCAGAAAATCCATTACTGGTTATTCCATCTACTTCGGTAATTCTATAATCTCTTGGAAATCAAAAAAGCAACAAACTGTCTTTAGAAGTTCCTCTGAAGCTGAGTATCGGGCTCTAGCTAATGTTACTTGTGAAATACAATGGTTGACTTACATCCTTCAAGACCTTTGCATATCCATTGTCCAACCTGCTATTGTTTATTGCGACAATAGTTCAGCTATTCAGATTGCCACCAATCAAGTGTTCCATGAACGCATCAAACATATAGAAATTGACTGCCACATTGTAAGGGAAAAGATCAACAATGGTCTTTTAAAGTTGCTTCCCATCTCAACAAATGAGCAAGTTGCTGACCTCTTTACCAAGCCTCTCGTTCCATCTACTTTTAAATATCTCAAATCCAAGCTCGGTATGACTGATATCTATTCCCAACTTGAAGGGGGATGATAGTTGTCTTATATTGGGCCTGTTTTGGAAGCCTGGCCCACTTCCCTTAGCTTTTTATTTTATCTTTGGTTTACTTTCTCTGTAACACACTTTTTACAATTTATCGTTGTTGCTTCTTCTCTGGAACATTCAAGATTGTCGAAAGGGGCATTTCCCTGAACCAATATATTGTTCACTTTTCTTCTTGCACGAGTAAGATTCTAAATCTCTCCTTCTCTGCTTCTTCTTGTTCAATCATCTGCATATTCTTAGTCATGGATCATATTGCGTTTACCTTGATTGTGCATCTTTTTACCAACTGCATATACCATTCTAATAGAACACAACATAGAAGTCTGATAGCATTTACAATTTAAGGCCGAACAGTCATATGACAAGTTCCAGACCGAATGATACATTAAAGGGATATCTAGGCCGAACGGTTCTTACAAAACCTGAACCATACGGTTACATACTCTAAGCAAAAGTAAAATCGAATCTAAAGATCGGACGGTCCTGCACAATTTTCCGGCATCACATCCAAGGGTTGTTCTGTTTGCAGGGCATCTTCCAAAGTATCTTCAAGAGCACCCTCTGCTCACACCCAAACGGATGATCATTGCAGTGAAGAGAACAAATCGGACGGTCAAATACCGAACGACAACATAGACAAGACAGAACAGATAAGGGTAAGCTTATGTAAATTTAATTAATCATTTCCAATATATTTTCAAAACATACACATAAATCACATACATCAATATCAAATAATAAATCATAAGTTAAGTATTTCCATTTAAGAATCGAACGGGAATCATCATCATAACCAATTCCTCTAGACACTGTCCGGATGGTATGACCATGTATGCTCGCCGTTCTCTGCACCCGGGTGGACCTGGCTGGGATACACTCCAGACCGCCACCCGAGGTTAGTCCAGTGGAATCACCTCTGTATAGAAATACTAAGCTAAAGGACCTCCTGCCATTCCCACGCATGAGTTACCCTTTTCTACCTGAGAAGGCGTAATCACGGAATATCAGGATAAAGTCAAAACCTGAGCCTTTGGCCACAATCATACTTTACCAATCCAATTCCAATCATGAGATATTCCTCCCTGGAATACTCTTAAATCATAATAAACTCATTCATCATTTACTTCTTTTTCTTATAAATAGTACGAATACAAACTGACCCAACTGTGATAAGGAAACAAAGTATCAAAGGGATTCAATAAGTGACCAAACGGTCAAAGAACAAGAGACTGAATAAAACAAGGAAGTTTAATAGGTTACCGAATGGTCTAGCATAGAATAAAACCGAACCCTTTTGAAAACAATACAGGTAGACTTATTCATGAAGAAGAATGAATGCTAAACAACATAAGTCATTCTTGGAAGGAAACGAATACCAAGTTTATGACTTTAGCCAAATGCCTTTACGACTAGCAGAAGTTCTCTTCAATAAAACGAGTGTCAGTGCAAAACCGAACACTCTGAGAGGAATCATGTGTCAGTGTAAGACCGAACACTTTTCAAATAAGTAATATTATAAACCAGACGTTTTTTTCTAAGAAGGATAATTAATATCAAACCGAGTACTTAGTCTATGACTAAATGCTCAAACATAATATCATATTTGTGAAACCGAACGCTTGGTTTATGACCGAACGTTCTTAAATAATTAATAGCAATAATATGAAGCCAAATGCTTCAGAAATAAAGTGTCAGTCTAATACTAAACACTTGTATGACCGAACGTATAGTTTATGATCGGGCGTTCTTAGAATTCAAGTACTGGTATAAGACCTAGCACTTTTAAATAAACAACCTTAATATAGACCGAACGCTCAGTGTATTACTGAACGTTCTAAATGGTTAATATGAAACCAAATACTCAGTTTATGACCAAGTACTTCGAGACCGGACGTCCTTTAATGGTTAATTCCGAACAGATAACCAAACAAGATATTTAAGTTTCAACACAAAGATACCATATCAATTGTTTTAAGAGGAAACCGAACGGTCCTAATGACCCTTCAATTACAGATTCATATTATCACTAAGTTTTATAACTCTATGACATATTTCATACCAAAAATCAAACATGCATTTCTCAACAACAAGATCATAAATTCAGCAAGCATAACTCAAAATCATGCATACAAAATAATCATAATTAAATTTATAAGCTTCCCTTACCTCTATTTCCAGCTAGGCCTCTAAGGTTCCTTTGGCAGTGACTACCTCTTCTAATGTTCCCAAGGTCTAGAGTCAAATTACAAGACAACAGGTTTTAGAGAAACGGTTTAACAATCACCTGCAAGCTTAAAGGGTGCTTGCATGCAAGAATACCAAGAAGCTTCAACGGCCAGAAACACTTATCGGTTCAGAACGGAAATCGGACCGGTGCAAAGTGAAGGTCTTGACACCAAGAGTATTTATTTTAAAAGAAAGTTGATGATCGGAGGAAAGGAAATGGTCGGAATCTTAGAGAAAAGGTGGAGGTTTTAGAGAGAAGGAGGAGAAAATGGAGTTCTGAAGTTTTGGAGAAGAAGATCGCAGGCAGTGAAAATGATGCCAGATTTAAAACTCCAGCTTTTATACCACCTCCAAAAACCGAACGGTCGAGTCCCATGCTACCACATGTTTTCCACTTTCTGAATTTCTGCACTCCATGAGCTGCCACTTAGATTCCACTTACTGCACATCTCACCTCCTTTTACTGCCGCACGATTTCCAATAGTTGAGAAATTAAATGCAAATATATTTTGTCTTCCACTGTCATGGGAAGCTTGGAAGAATGTGACATGTGTTTCCCACTAAGGAATTTATGGGATATGACATCCCTCCTTTACTCTCAAATACATAATTGGAAGCAAACAAATCAATAATTTGTAAAAAATATTATTATAATAGTTAATAAGAGAATGTGAAAAGTGACTATGTACTCTAATATTCTTTTCACAACATTTTTATTTTCTTTAAAATATAAATAAATAGAATGTAAATAAACTAATTTTATTCATATAATTTGTAATTTGTGAGTTATCTTTTATATCTTAATACGCTTATGTTTATTTAACACATCATTATGTTATTGAGCTGTAATGTGTTCAATTGAACAAAATTACTATTGAAATTCAATTGTATATCTTATTTTATGTGAAAATAAATAATTGTATCAAAGTATTATTATTTTTTATAAAATATAAATTTGGAAAAGAACCAAAATTTTGGAATGTACTCGGAACAATTTAATATTTTTCTTTTGATTTTCATTCAATCTAAATATTTTTATTTTTTTTATATTTATAACAAGAGTAACTTCTGTTATATAATTCTTGCTAAAAATATTATTTATTCTATTAAATAAGCCTTTTTTTATATATATTTTAATTAAAAGATATTAATATGTTTTTATTTACTTGAAATAGAGATTTATATTAAGAGATATATGAATCTTTCTTATTTGCATAATGCATAATTATAGAATAAAAGATTGTATTGATATTGTTTTCTAATTTTTTTAATGTGATTTCTTGGTGTTATTTGTAAAGAATTCATTGATTTTTTTTTCATATGAATTTATTTGTTTAAATTTTTATTTTGAGTTATACATTTAGTGATTTTATTTCTATATTTTTGTATATTAATTTGAATGAAGTACTATTAGATAAGTTATATTGGTAATAATAATTTTTTAACCAATTCATCTATTGATTTAGTTTAAAGTTTATCAGGTTTTTTTTTTAAATGAATTATTCCTTCTGCTAAAAAAAAGTTTATTTTAATTTTAAAAAATTGACAAAAAAGATACGTCAAAATAATGAAAAACAAAATATAAAAATATAAAAATTAGGTCCAAATTTTGGCATAAGATATTTCATTGTTTGTACAATTCAAATGGGATTAGAAGACTGATTTGTGAAAAAAATAATAAAAAACAAAATAAAAATATATAAAAATTGAGATAACGTATTTTTTATTTTCTCACTTCATATACTCTAACGTCCCAAAAATATTGTTATAAACTATATTTAAGAGTCTTTTCATTTATAATATTATAGAACAAAAAATAAAATTAATTTACACTTATCCTAAAATAACCATAAATTTAAAACTTTGTTGAAAACATGATACAATTACAAGTACAAACCGAACAGTAATACAAGTAATGTATTAGACCGAACAATCCTAAACTTTGTCAGAAAACTGTCTTCTTCACTGCTCAGCGCTTGCTCCAACGTACCTTCAGCACACTCTGCTCACACTCCCAGGGTGATCATTATAGTGACAAGGACGACCGAACGAACATGACAAAACAGGAAAATAAGAGTAAGCTAATGTAATTTAATTAATCATGTTAATATACAATTTTAAACAAACATAATATTTTTCATAAATGTACAATTATCACATAAACGTGACCAACCATTTTACTCTGACTGTCAGAACAAGTGTGTCATTCGTGCACTCGTGGGAGGTAATCTGGAAAATCATCATGATTATCGTAACATGGGAAACCCTTTAGCTGCCACACAAAGTTAGCCCATTATACCTCACCTTATGAACTAGACCGAATGAGAGAACACTCCTTATATGTGAACATGACCGAACGGTCGTTTAAAGAACAAGGCTCGAGCATGAGCCGAACATTATTTTGGGTTGAACACTAAAACACCCGAATACTAAAGTTAAATTGAATATTTGACTCTTAGACCGAATGCTATTGACTTGAGCCAAACACCATTAACTTAGGCCGAACACTTAGGGCTTAGGCTGAACACTTTAAGGCTTAGGCCAAACACTATTGGTTTAGGCCGAACACTACTGACTTAGACCGAACACTATTGACTTGATCCGAACTATTGAGTTAGGCCGAACACTTAATGCTCAGGTTGAACACTATTGAGTTGGGTCGAACACTATTAGTTTAGACCGAACACTAGTAATACCGTAACATAAGTGTATGACTGAGTAATACAATGAGACCGAGTGCTTGGTACAAGACCAAACACTGCTAAGACCGAGTACTTAGTACATGACCAAACACTCTAAACTTATAAAAATATATATGTAAGTCCGACAATGAAAATAGCATAACATCTATTTATATATTGAAAACGAGTGTAATATCGAATATTTAAATTCTATTGAATGCCTTAACTAGGTCGGCTACTAAGTGAAAATATACAAATATATTTAGATCGAACGCTATTTTCCATTCTAACAATGTAAGACCGATTGGTCATTAACTGAGATACTCTGCAGAAGAAGAATCTAGTTAAGGCCGAACACACCAAGAGAAAAACCGAATGGTCACGAATGACTCTCAGCTACAATTAAAGAATTATGCAGAATACTGTAGACTTAAGTTCAACCCTATTTCTACCCAGTTCATGTCATTTATCAATCACCATCACATACAAACAAACATGCGGTAACATCAATATTTCATATCCACCAAATAACCAAACAAAGCATCATTCAAACATGCAACCATTTCAAAACAGAAAATTATTATTAAATTACAAGCTTCCCTTACCTCAAAACCCATGAACTGTTATATTTCTACAGTATTGCCTACACCACAAGTAACTTCTATGTCTTCCTACAAACTTCTGATTGGTGAAAAGAACCCAATCATGGAATCAAGGACAAAAAAATACCTAGAAAAGGACTAGATGAACACATGCAAGCCAAACAATACTTGGATGAAGTTCAATTTCTTGGCCATGTGATTTCTGCTCAAGGGATTTCAGTTGATCCAGCCAAGGTAGAAGTAGTGTTAAAATGGGAGCGCCCTATGTCGGTGACTGAAGTAAGGAGTTTTGTTGGCCTAGCAGGTTACTACCGAAGATTTATTAATGGATTTTCTAAGATAGTGGGCCCTTTAACTCAATTGACCCGAAAGGATCAGCCGTTTGTTTGGACAGATCAATGTGAGGCTAGCTTCGAAGAGATGAAGAAAAGATTGACAACTGCGCCGGTGCTAATTATTCCATACTCGGACAAGGCTTTTGAAGTATATTGTGATGCATCGTACCAAGGTTTGGGTTGTGTGTTGATCCAAAATCAGAGACCAGTGGCATATGCATCTCGTCAACTGAAGACGCATGAAAGAAACTATCCGACTCATGATATAGAGTTGGCAGCGGTGGTGTTTGCTTTGAAGACTTGGAGACATTATCTTTATGGAGCGAGATTTCAAGTTTTTAGCGACCACAAAAGTCTAAAATACTTGTTTGACCAAAAGGAATTAAACATGCGGCAACGGAGGTGGATGGAATATCTGAAGGACTATGACTTTGAATTACAATATCATCCAGGTAAAGCAAATGTTGTGGCAGATGCTTTGAGTAGAAAGCGGGTGCAGATGTCTGCTTTGATGATCAAGGAGTTGGAGCTGATAGAAAAGTTGCGAGACATGAACCTCGATGTGCAGTTGGGACGAGGTCATATCTGGTGTAGTCATTTGATGATCACGAGTGGCTTCTTAGAGCAGGTAAAGGCAGAGCAAGGGATAGATCAAGAACTGCAAGGTGTTATTACAACATTAGGATCTGAGAATGTCAAGGATTTTACTTTGGACAATGATGACATTCTTCGTTTTCGAGGAAGAGTTTGTGTTCCGAATAAAGTCGAGCTGAGAAGAATGATATTGGAGGAAGGTCATAAGAGTAATCTTAGTATACATCCGGGGATGACTAAGATGTATAAGGACTTGAAAGAATCCTTTTGGTGGAAGAGATTGAAGAAGGATGTGGCTGAGTTTGTAGCTTCTTGCTTGGTGTGTCAGAAGGCAAAAATGGAACATCAAAGGTCGGGCGGACTATTGCAACAGTTGGATATTCCTTAGTGGAAATGGGATAGCATATCGATGGATTTCGTAACTCATTTACCGAGATCATCGAAGGGTCATGATTCCATTTGGGTGATAGTTGATCGACTGACGAAGAGCGCTCACTTTTTGTCAATCAACCAAACGATGTCCATGGAAAAATTGACAAAGTTGTACATTCGAGAAATTGTGAGACTGCATGGTGTACCTAATAGCATTCTTTCGGATCGGGACCCAAGGTTTACCTCAAGGTTTTGGCAAAAGTTGCAGGAGGCTTTAGGATTGAGGTTGAGGATGAGTTCAGCATATCACCCTCAAACAGATGGTCAGACTGAGAGGACTATTCAGTCATTAGAAGACTTGTTAAGAACCTGTGTCTTGGAGTTAGATAACATACAAGTTCGTGAAGATCTCACGATTGAAGCTGGACCAGTAAGAGTGTTGGATGTTCAAATGAAGAATCTACAAGGAAAGGAAATTCATACAGTGAAGGTACTTTGGAGCGAGAAAACCCAAGAGATGACTTGGGAATTAGAGGAACTTATGAGAAAGGAATATCCATACTTGTTCAATTAATAGTACAATTTTCGAGGACGAAAATTTTTGGAGTTTGGGAGAATGTAAAACTCGTATAAAATAAAAATATCTTTTTATTTTATTATTATATTTTATAGTATGAAATAATTGATTATGGTGTGTATCAATTTGAAGAAAGTGTTAAGTTGTGAGTAGTGATTAATTAATATTATTATTTCTGTTTAATAATTTCATAGATGAAAATTGATGAATTGGTTGATATGTATGTGCATGAAAGGGGTGTTGAGATGTCCTCAAGTACATATTATTTCTTTTAATTTTATTTTTCTATTTTATTTTCCAATTGGTGGGAGTAGGACCCACGTGATCTAAGAGAGAGAATATCTTATACTTGGCTAAAGTGTTTCACGTAAATATGAGAAAAAGAGAAAGAGCCCTTTTTATTTGCTTCTTATTAAATGCTTTTGATGTGAGAGAAGGTATTTGGTATTTTTTTTTTAGTCAAGTAAATATGCATCAAAGGTGGTCTCCTTATTTTGATTGCATTTTATTTATTTTTCCCTTTTTGCATGTATGAAGAGAGAGGAATCGTGGGATTAGTGATAAGGAGAATATCTTCTATATTCTAGGAACACTTTTTGGACGGTTTTGTGTGGTGGTTAGGGAAGACTTATAGGTTATATTTAGGGTAAGCAGAGAGGGGAGGATAACAGGGAAGTGAACGAGAAAAAAAGAAGAAGAAGAAAGGCAACCCTTATTTTCTAGAGTAATAGTGTACAAGTGAAAACCAGTGTGCAAGTTAGAGGCGAGGAGTCGCGGTTGCTGTTACCAAGTAGCAAGCGTTGTGGACTTTATCTGTAATTCTAGAGCATTCAGATCTTCCTGAAATCCAGGTAAGGGGAGGAACCGGATTTCTCATGTTGTGTATATGTGTTCTCCATTGTATCATTGGTTTTGATGAGTGTTTTGTGTCGTAAGGGGAGTAACTCAGTTTTATCCTTGTGCATGGTGGGTTTACCACAATGGTATGTGATGTGATGACTGTTTTGTTAAGAATTTTGAATCTTCCCGTGATCGGAAACATTTCTAGGGGAAGGGTGTAACCTTGGGGAGACATGTAAGTGCATGTTGAGAATGGTGTATTCCGTGGGGTTGAATTTAGATATAGGGTGACGTTTTTGTAGAGAAGTGAGTGAAAGATACGAGAGTATAAAGAAGTGGAGAGATAATTAGAATTATAAAGAATGTTTATGGGGTTTTGTAATGATAAGAAAAAGGATGTTTTCTGTATGGGAAGAATGAAATAGTTAGGACGGAAAGGAAGAAAAGTGTTATGAGTGAGGAAACCAGGGAGTTTAAATAAGAAGAAAAATGAATGGAAAAAGGGGGTGTGATTTTCAGTGAAGAGAAAATGAAAGGGAAATAGCTTAGGTAGTAGCAGATGAAGGGATAGAGTGGGTGAGTATCGAGAATAAAATGTTGGCAGTGGAATGATTGGGTGTGGAAGACATTAACGAAGTTTTTCAGTAAAACAGTGAGTGTGGAGTTGGAGTTTGACAGTTTAATGTATAAGCGGGTATGTGTTTGTAAGAGATAGTAGAAACTTGGAATTTGGGTGATGTGATAATTTTTAAATATTATCAAAAGTATTTGCATGTGATGGTAGTATGATGTACAGGTAAATTATTATTTTACTGGTGAACAATATTTTGGGTAGCTTGGTAAAAGTATAAAACTTGTTTTATTAGTTTAGGAAGTACATTTGTTTGGTGTAGGAAACAATTCCAGTGATCAGGATTGTCTGGTGTTTAATTCCCATAATAAAATGAAGAGAATTTAAGTATTATTGTGGGATCCGCTTTATGAAGGTTGTTTTGACAGAAGAATAAATTTTGACACCGAAAAGAAATTTTAAAATATATAACTTTAATCATGTACGTAAGTTTATATATGACATTAATATAATATATATATATATATATATATATATATATATATATATATATATATATATATTCATATAAGAAAAATACGAATTACTTAAGGTATAGATTATATTGTTATAATATAGATTTTATATATATTGGTATGTTAAGTGCCTGAGGTACTAAGTGCAGGGGAAGGTTTATAGGTTTTTGTTTTGTAATTATATTTGGGAATGTATATAAATAGGAGAAGGTTCTACTTTAAGTGAAATAAAAATGAATATAAATTAATGAAGAGTGTTGATTTACGTGTTTTGCTATTGTGCTATACTGAACCAGTGGGTTGGTTAATTAAATTAGAATTGTGAACGCTTGGGTATTGTAGAAGAGGAGTAGCGCATCCCTTGTTTAGGTGTGAAGAATGAGGTAGTGGTGTGTGAGTTCTTTTCCTATATTAGTTAACTGACCGAGTAAAATATATGATTGGGTTTGACGTGTTATGGTTTCTCTTGGTAGAATTTTATTAAATTAAATATTTACCATGGTGTTATAATTTTGTATTGGATGAGTTATACATGTTGTTGAGACTATGTATGTTCTGAGAATAGTGAGATAAATCTTATGATTTGTGGAAAAACCTATGATAATAAGAATGTCTATGAAATGGTGATATGAACATGAAACTGTTATTTTCTTCATACTGTTGTCGTTTGTGTGAGCCTTTCGTATTGCGATACGATAAGGATGTTGGGTCTCGTATAGAGACAGAGATTCGAGTGTCACTTCCTTTTGCGAAAGGAGGTGAATGTCTCGCCCAAAGGGCTTTTCGATAAGTCGGGGAGATAGGTCTGAAGTTGCGATGGAGGACGACTCGAATCGTCCTGTTTTGCGAAACAGGTTGGGATGACAAAGTACAAGGAAACGACATTGGTTTATGAATGAATTGATTGTGATATTTTATTTGGAATGGAAATGTGTTGTTTTGACTTGTTATCATTTATACTTAATTTTGGTTTACTGTGTTATAAGTTATGATGATATTTCTAGTTACTCACCCTGAAAGTTTGTGGTTGTGGTTTCCACCTGCAATGATCGTACTTGTCTGGGAGCAGATGGCGTTGCAGATGATGCTGGAATGCAGTAATTTGATGAGAGGGGGAAATTAGTTCTTTTGGGATTTTATTGATTTCGTTATTTAAATTTTCTTTTCAGACTTGATGTTTCGGTAAAGGGTATGCTTGAATTTTTTTGTATTTTGTAAGAACAACGTTTATGATTTGTGATTTTGGATTTCCGCGATATTATTGAAATAAAGTTTTTTTTTTATCCGAAAACATCGATTTTATAGTAAACTATGTAAGGATGCTATTATTCTAATTTTAAAGTGACATCCAGTTAGGGGTGTTACAAAGAAAAATTGAAAATTTGTAGAGAGAAGGAAGAAAAAAAAAAAACTCAAAATTTGGGAGAGAAAGAATCCATGCAGAGAATGGTACGAAAGCTAAAAGCTTTAATTATATACTACCTCTGAAAGCTATGGATCCACTCAAAAAAACATACACCTGTCTTCTCCCCTCCACTCGTGATTTCCAGAAACTGACATATGCAAAGAAAAAAAAAGGAAAAGTTGAAAAATAAAATGTAAACTTCGACAAAATAATTATGTATTAATATTTTTATTATATTTAATTAATTAATCTTATTATTTAATTTTAAAGTAAGATGCAATATATAATAATTAAATATATATTTTTATTATAATAAAATAAACAATTCAAATAATTAATAAATATATATGATACTTCATTAACATATTTTATATCACAATAAATAATTAATTAAAATTAAAATATGTTTAAAAATATAATTTTTAAAATAATATATACCAAAATATTTTTGAAAATTAATTTTACAATTTGATCATTTTACAATTTTGTTTATTAAAATAATTATTTTTATCATCCATGAATTAAACGAACAAGTACGTTTCATATTTTTTTTTCACCATTTTCTCTTAATCCAAATAATCTTATTTAATTTTTTTTCTTTTCAAATCCATTTTCATATTAATTTAGTTATTCCTAAGGAGAAAAAGAAAAGTATGTCTTTTATTTTTCTCATATTTTCAATTTGTAGTATTGAATTGAACTTTATTGAATTGTATTAATGATTCTAAGCTTAACCAAGCGTCCAACACCATTGTAGCAGAGAATAATTTTTTTGTCCGTGTTAATTTATTTTATAATTTAATTTATTGATCAATTTAGAAAAAAAACATAATAACAAATTAAGATAAAAAAAAATATTTAAGAAAGTCTTCTAAAAACTTAATATAATGATTTTCTAATTAAAATATATAAATTTATTGTATTCTCAAAATTTAATTAAAAAAAATTAAGGATTTTTTTTTCTAAAGACAAAATAAGAATAAAGCGATGCATACGTTATTGCTGAATCAAACATTCCATCAACTAATGCAATTGCAACGTCGGAAACTGAACCACAGTGCGGCAGAGAAGAGAGACGCTTTGTTCCAGTTGTATGCTCAAAGTTAAAGATAGCAGAGAAGCCTCTAGTACGACGTCGTTTGTTAAATGGTTAAAGGGCTTTCTCAGAGCGCGTTCGCTTGCTATAGCTTAAGTGCTTGTCAAAATAAAGCTCGTCGCAACTGAAACGTTTTGAAGCCAAAATCCGAAGGAGATTGGAACCCTAAATTGCCGAATCTACGGGGTAGCAATACCGTTGTGAAGTCCGAATATGGTACGATACTAATTATTTGTTCTACGAATCTTCGTCTCATCGTCGTTACTCGTTGAATTATTCATTCTGATAAATGGCTTTGGTTTTGCCTTTTCAGTTCTCAATTGCAGCTATCAATGACACTGACTCCAAAACTAAGTGGGAGCCACTAGCTCCGACGAAAGAAGCCCAGGTACGTTTCTTTCTCTCCGTATTCCTGTTTGAGCATAATTGAAAATGTCAAGCGCTTCTGAGAGCTTTGCTTACGCTATAAAGATTAGATTCTTGGAACTCTTAATAGCTTTTTTATTCTTATATGTGCTGGTAATTTTTTATTTTTTTTAATACAAATTCAAGTTTGGCATTACCGTTATTGATTCCATTTCTTTTTTTCAGGAATTTCATCTTTCTCAAACTTATCATGACGGGCTTCTCAAGTTACAAGCAAAAGAGTACGAGAAGTCTCGCGAACTCTTGGAATCTGTTCTTAAAGACCCTCTCATTGCTAATGCTCAGGTTTTGTTTCTTGTGTCATGCATAATTTGTTCAATCATTTTAGATTGGTGGTTTGATGTGTTTTCTGTTATCAGGTGAATAGCACTGCCAGTGATGGTCATCTATTGCAACTCAGGTTTTGATCTGTGCTATACTACATTTTATCTATCAAGATATCAACTGTTCTGTCATCATTGTTTGCTCATGGTTGTTTCTTTAATTGATCGATTATTGACGAGCTTAGTACCTAAAGGCATGACCAATTTAAAACCCGGTATTAATTAAAATAACTAGGACGTCTGTGTTAAATTTTGTGCTTGTTTGCTCTAGTTATTTACTTATTTTAATATTTTTGCTGAGCCTTTGATTGATACCGTGCTCATGCAAGAATTTCTCTCTTTCAAATTCTAGTCTACCAAGGTAACATTTCACATGAATATGTTGCAATAAATTCCTTTCTCCTTAAGTTTTAGGGCGCTTGGTTCTCATACAAAGACAATTCTGTCAATATTTTTAATTTTCGTGAAGCACATCACTGGTGAAGTTAGTTTTAAAGCTATCCTTCTGGGTGCAAATCTTAGTTAAACAAAATTGATCTTAGTTTGTTATTTGGTATCAAGTAAAACCTACGTACGCTTTTCTCGTACTTGTTGCATCTATGCATTCTTCTATCTGCATAAGATGTACCTTTGCTTTCAATGCTTCTGATTCTAGACTGGGTCCAGTCAATATCAGTTAGCATTGTTGAGTGCTTTCGGTAGGGGATAAATTAGGTTTAGTAACAAAGTTTTGATCTCTTTACCTGTTGGATATGAAAGTTCCTTGAATGCATTGAGTATTTGGTATTTTTCTTTAATGTTTATCTCTTTATGAGTGTTTCATAGTACTTACAAATGCTTCTACAGATTTTTGGCATTGAAAAACCTTGCTGTTGTATTTCTTAAGCAAGGCTCCACATTTTATGAGAATGCTTTACGCTGTTATCTTCAAGCTGTGGAGATCGATTCTAAAGATTCTGTTGTTTGGAACCAGCTTGGTACATTATCATGCTCAATGGGCTCGCTGAGTATTTCACGTTGGGCATTTGAGCAAGGCCTGTTGTGTAGCCCTAATAACTGTAAGCACCTTAGATCTTAACAAATATTTTTTTTTTCTAATGGCTCTCTAATGGAGTGCTTCTTAGTTTTTCTTGGATGTGAAACTCATTTTTTCTTTTACCTCTTTTGGTTATCTTTATCCTTCATGTATAAGAGTTGGGTGTCTTTGAACGAACTGTTTATCAATCTCTTCATGTGTGTATGAGCTTGGAAATAAAAGTGAGGAATGACTTCAGCGCTGTGCAAATTACTCTGGACTGGAGAATTACTTTTGGCATTTTTCAATTTTGTTACAAAAGTAAAATTTATATCTTGAGCAGTGTGAACTGCCATTCTGTCAGAAATTATATTTTGTTGATTATGGCTGAGTGAATGGTCTTTCAGAAAGGATTGATTTTGATGTACACATATGTTGTCATTCATAGCATTTCAATGCTAATTTAAGATTTGAATTTGTTGTCGAGCTCCTCTTTCAAAAGTAATTTTCAAAACACATCTACCTGTTTCCCATATGAGCATTGGGACCTGAGTTTGTAATCTACTGTAACAATGCTCATCCTTATCCACACAAGACTAGTTTTGTTTTTCTAAATCACTTTAAACAATAAAGTTCACCTTTTGAATGTTTTTTTCAAAATACCTTCATTTCAATATTGATTCTATGCCAGCTCTGCAAAATAC
Source organism: Vigna radiata var. radiata (assembly GCF_000741045.1). NCBI lineage: Eukaryota > Viridiplantae > Streptophyta > Magnoliopsida > Fabales > Fabaceae > Vigna > Vigna radiata. The sequence continues at coordinate 16,398,745 of NC_028355.1, read as the reverse complement.
TCATATATTATGTATTTATGCTAATGTGATCCCTACTGCGTCTACAGGGAATTGCATGGAGAAGCTTTTGGAAGTTCTTATTGCAATTGGTGACGAGGTTGCTTGCCTTTCTGTTGCTGAATTGATTTTGAGGCACTGGCCATCACATGCTCGTGCTTTGTATGTTAAAAGTACCATTGAAGAATCAGAAATTTTACCATTTGCTCCAAGAGGCATAGACAAATTGGAGCCTAAACATGTGCGACTCAAATTTCCTAACAAGAGAAAAACTTCTAATGACAATGCAGATGAGGATGTTGTATTCAAAAAGCTTAAACAGAATAAAGAACTTCACCTGACAGAAGTTTCCTGGGTGGCTCTTGCTGATGCACTCCTGGAAATCTTATCACCACAAAGTGAGATAGATCCTGAAAAGGCGTTAACTTCTCCTGATATTAAGCTAAGCATAATCTTACCACATAGCTCAGAAGCTGTTTTGAACACTGTGGAAATGAAAGGGTCCAATGGTGATAATAGTGTTTTTGGTGATGGTAACATAGAACAATCAAGTGCTCTTAAAGAGAAAGAAGCAAACACTCAAGAAGAACAGCCACATGAAAGGAGAAGTTCTCGACTTGAAAGGCTCCGAAGTCGTAAACCAGGGAAAGAAGAATCTGATTCTTCTTATGGCAAGGACCCTACTAAGGTTGTCATTCAATATCTAGAGCCATTTATTGCAGGTGGATTGGAGGGTCAAAATACAATCGATAGAGAGACCACAAGTCTACCTTGTTTAGGAAATTCTGAATATTATAATGTTTCTGCATTTGTAAGAGAGACCTCAAACAATTATGGTGCTTATCATATGGGGCACTTGCTTTTAGAAGAGGTTGCAAAACAAGGTCTCACATACCAGGATGCTTTTGTCAAATTTCTGGAGTTGGAAAAGTTGACTAGGCATTGGGGAAAAGAGAGAACTGCTGAATGTAATGTTTTCCTTGCTGAGTTGTATTATGATTTTGGATCATGCTCTCCCATTGGTTCTAATCAGTCAGAATTTATTTCTGAGACATCTTACCATCTTTGTAAGATCATAGAATCTGTAGCTTTAGATTACCCTTTTCACTTTACTAATGCCTTGAATGAAGGTTGTTTTTTGATTGATAGCATCCAGGAGACCAGTGTAAAAACAATAGATACCTCAATGACAAGCAATTTAAATTTAGACAGCTCACTTTTGATGAAAAACAGTTCTCTTTGGGCTCGATTTTTCTGGCTAAGTGGGAGATTGTCTATTGTTGATGGCAACATGGCAAAAGCTTGTGAAGAGTTCTGTATTGCTTTGTCACTTTTGGCCAAGAGAGAAAATGTGGAAGATTCCCTCTGTTCAGTCTCCCGTCCACATTGCAAGGCTGTAAAAGAACTAAACTTTGATAGAGTTCTTGATGAAATTAATATATTGAAGGTCAACTTCTTGATGGAGAATTCTGTCATTAAGATGATGGAGCATGAAAAGTATTTGGAGTGTGTATCCCTGCTTTCTCCACTTCTATTCTGCATGCGGGATGTCTATCCTGATTCATTCCCTTTATCCATGGCAGATAAAAAGGATGAAAAGATAACTTCCACTGAGCTCATGGCTGTAGACGTTCTAATGGAAGCATGCCAAAAGACAAAGCCAATGGATGTGGAGATGTATTTCAATTGTCATTATAGGAAGCTGAAAATACTTATGACAAAGATGGGTTTAAGTACATGTATTAAATCATTCAAATCCTCTGATCAAGCACCTCATTTAAATGCATCTCCTAATTTTGATATTGATTCAAGGGAAAGTCCTAGTAAGCACTGTAGTCACTGGGTTGTGGATGAAGTGAAAGCACTTTCTGACTGTATCTCACAAGTGAAGAAAATTATTGATCAACGTGGAGATTCTGTAAGCAAATACCATTTCAGTAGTTTTGGATTCTGTGATGTTATAGCGCATATTAATAAAAAAAATACTTTCCTGTTCATCCAAGAAGTTCAGGAACTATATGTCATTCTCCTTCCTGAAACACACGAGACAATTAGAACTTACCTAATAGTTATCTATTATTAGCCTAGTAATGAGCATCTAGAATAGTATTAATTACTCCTTCTTGAATAAAGGTGATTGTGCCATCAACTTGATAAACTAATTTTCTGTTATATTATAATTGAAAAAGTCACATCCTCATTACTTGTTCTGTTTGCTTGTGAATATTTTTGGCTCAGATTTCTCATAGAAATACAGGAACTTGATGGGCTCTATCTATTTGATTAGTTGTTTTGGCTTTTTTTCCTGATTTTACTCTCCTATGTTTTTGAGTGTAGTATTTTAAGAACCCACTGAAACTCTTCTTTTTCTGCCAGGCAGAAAAAAAGAAAGGAACCAAAATAATTGTATTTTAATTGGAACTCCATTCTCGTGTTATCTTGTTTTCTTCATTACTGTTTCATTGATTGCACTAAACGATAGTCATGTCTTTGATCTGTATACATTTTACTGGAATCCTTTTGAATTGGGAAGGCCTTTTCAAGCATAGCTTAGCCTTCATGATTATCAGTTATACAAATTATGATATTACTTTTCACTGAATGTGTATGGGGCTGATAAGAATTGAATTTATTGTTATTTTCAAACTGATTTTTTTTTTGACCTGGTTTAGTTGATACGGAAACTAATTTTTTGAACTTTGTTCTTCAAAGTGAAACTTGTGTGCTTGTTCTGTACAGAAGTAGTGCAGTACTCTCTATCAGTAATATTAATGCCTTTTTCTTGATTAGTTATCCTCACGTGGACTCTTTTTCGTTGATATTTATGTGATCTGCAACTTAAGTGTGGAGACAAGGGATCAATGATTTATTCGTTGTTGTGTGGCTCTTTTCCTTAAGAATAGATGGTTTGGCATGCTGGGTCAATCTTAAAAACATTTCACTCTGAAACAATTTCTATGATTCGTTTTAAAGTTATTCAAAGACTAAGGCCTGGTGGCAATTTTTTCTATCCAATTATGTATTGGGTTGAGTGGAAAACTCAATTTTTAAAGAACCAGATTGCCACTTGATATGCTTTGATTTGGGTTGCAATTGTGGCTTCTCTCTTGTTCACTCATGGTTGTTTCAAGGGAATTAGCCTTTAGAGGCCTTGTTGCCTCTGCAGCATTCTTTGATAGTCTTTCTTGCTATGTCATTATTTTCTATCTCGGTTTTGAAATATAGATCGTTTTTCTTGTTGGTACTTTCCTCTCAATATTTTTTACAGTTAAAAGTGGATATAATTTATGATTGCTTACGCTGGTCTGTGTAACTTGTTTACTTATAGCATCTTTAGTTTCGTTGGTATTTCAATATAGAATGTTATTGTGGTGAAAGCATGTGTTCTTATACTTGCAGGGTGGCCTTTCTGTTCCAAAAAGTAGCATTTCTCAAATGCAATCTCTGCTGTTGTTAATCATTAGCTATGTTGCCAGCATACTGGTCTTCAATAAAGCTTCAGCAGAAGAACTTTCAGATCAGGCTGAAAGCAGATGTTTTGTTGATGCAGTTGTTGTTTTCTGCAAACTCCAGCATCTTAGCCCAACCACACCAATCAAAACTCAAGTTAGCTATCTTATTCTTGGAATAGTTGTACTTTTAAGTGATTTGGTTGTTTTAGTGATTGATTTTTTTAATTGAAAACTTCTACTATTCTTTTCTGCATTCTTAACTCAGGTTGATTTAATTGTTGCAACACATGACCTGCTTGCTGAATATGGGCTTTGCTGTTTGGGTGAAGGTGGAAAAGGTGAAGAAGGAACATTTCTTAGATTTGCAATAAAGCATCTTTTGGCCTTGGACATGAAGCTTAAATCTAGCTTTAGCCATAAAGAATCAATGCAATGTGAAGAAGTGTCCAAAAATAGTCTTGTCAATGTGTCTCTGGAAGAATCAAAATCAGACACATTAGGCATCCAGATGGACTGGACCAAAATTGATGAAATTAATTCAGTTAAAAAGGATGTTTCTGAAGGAGTAATATCCGAAGATATATTCTCATGCAGAATTCATGATAAAGACAGCAAGGAAGTAGAGTGTGAAAATCATGGAGGTGCTGGCACTGACAGTAAGTTAATTATGGTTGAAAATTCAAGCAATCAATCAATTGAATGTGGAAATGAACTTTCTGAAGATGAACGGGAGGAACTTGAGTCTAAAATTGATTGTGCTTTAGATCAGTGCTTTTTCTGTTTATATGGATTACATCTAAGATCGGATTCATCGTATGAGGATGATCTAGTCATGCACAAAAACACAAGCCGAGGAGATTATCAAACTAAAGAACAATGTGCTGATGTTTTTAAGTATGTTCTTCCATATGCAAAGTCATCCTCTGTGAGTTTTCTCAATCCATAACTTGTAGTACAACATGTCCATGGAATATTGTACATAAAGTTTCATTTGTGATTTTTTTTTTTTCTAAAAAATTATGTGTTAGAGGACGGGACTGGTCAAACTTCGTAGAGTTTTAAGAGCTATCAGGAAACACTTTCTGCAGCCACCTGAGGACCTCTTGGAAGGAAACCCTATAGATAAGTTCCTAGATGATCCTAATCTATGTGAGGAAAAGCTCTCAGAGGAGGCTGGATCTGATGGATTTCTTGATTCTATTACGGAGAGAATGTTTCCTGATGTGGGTGGCATTGTTCAGTATAATGGAACATTGTTGAGAAGGTATACATTCTACAGTAGTTTACGTGCTTCTTTATTAATTTATTTTATAACATTCTGATTTAAATTTAATGGCTACAATATATCCGTGATATTAATTGTTTTTTAGCATCTTAAGGTTATCTCGAAGTGCATTTGACTTTCAGGTCTGAGCCATATTTGGAGGTCTACTGCAACTTGTATTATTTCTTAGCTCTGTCTGAGGAAATGAGTGCAACAGATAAGTGGCCTGGATTTGTTCTGACCAAGGAAGGGGAAGAATTTGTTCAACAAAATGCAAAGCTCTTCAAATATGATCTCATTTACAATCCTCTGCGCTTTGAAAGCTGGCAGAGACTTGGAAATATTTATGATGAGGTGAGTTAGAAATGTTATTTGGCTTATTAAAACCCTGATTACTCTGAATTTACTAATAAACATTGTTGTCTTCATCTCTAAGTACGCTGCCCTATATAGTTTTATAAATGTTCCTTTGTTGCACGGAGCCAGGAAGTAGATTTGTTGCTAAATGATGGTAGCAAGCATGTTAATGTAGTTGGCTGGAGGAAGAATGCTACTTTGTCCGAGAGAGTGGAAACAAGTAGAAGGAGGAGTAGACGTTGCCTACTAATGAGTTTAGCTTTGGCAAAGACATCTGCCCAACAGGTTTACCTCTATTTATATATTTACTGCTTTTAAAATTTCCCTTTATTTACAATATCTGGGTTTAACTAAGTTGAATTCCATCAGAGTGGGAATTTAACTTGAAATTCTGTGTTTATACCTGCAAATGCTATCTGCATTGACACTGACATTCTTTGTTTAGGCTAGCTACTTGGTTGCGGTAAATGTCTGACAATATTTTTTCAAGACTAATTAAAATGTGCAGTAAAAAGCTATATGATGCTTTGATTTTTAATTTTAATGTTATGGATTTGTAACTATATATGCTTAAAACATTCACTCGAATGCATTCACGTTCTTTAAGAATCTTGGTAATATCATTATTGCGATGGTAGAGGAATATTGTTTTTTTTATATATATTTAACTTTTTATTGCTTTTGTTGTATTTCCAGTGTGAGATACATGAGTTATTGGCGTTGGTATACTATGACAGTCTTCAAAATGTAGTCCCATTTTATGATCAGAGATCTGTTTTGCCCTTAAAGGATGCAGCGTGGATGACATTTTGTGAGAATTCAATGAAACATTTTAAGAAAGCCTTCACACTTAAGTATATCCTTTTTCTCTGTATATTGTTATTTTCTGCACTTCTCTAGGTTTAAAGTGATGTTTATAAACTACTTGATTCTTTTGCAGGCAAGATTGGTTGCATGCCTTTTACTTGGGTAAACTCAGCGAAAAACTTGGATATTCACATGAAATTGCCATATCATATTACAATAAAGCTATTGGTTTGAACATATCAGCGGTTGATCCTGTCTATAGGATGCATGCCTCACGCTTGAAATTATTATTTAAGCATGGAAAGCAGAATTTTGAGATTTTGAAGGTTTTCCCTCCCTTTTCTGATCACTGAACTCTATTTTGGTTTATTTATTTGTCTTTGACATTGTTCATTTATTCTGATTGCATTTTTAATTGTCATATGCTCTTTTTCTGTCCTTTACAGTTCTAGTTAATTTAATTCAAATGTTAACATTCAATTTTTTAATTGACTGGGTAATTTGGGCACTTGATCTTTTATATCTTTTTCTATTGTTTGTTCTTAAGCAGGTTCTATCAGCAAACTCCTTTAATCAATCTGTAAAAGAAGCTGTAACAAGTATTCTTAGTGGTGTGGAAACAAACCATGAAGATTTGCTCAAATTGGATACTGTATGGTCTATGCTTTACAATGATTGCCTTTCTGCTCTTGAAATGTGTGTGGAGGGGGATCTCAAACATTTTCATAAGGCTAGATACATGCTGGCACAAGGGCTATACAAAAGAGGTGAGAGTGGTGATATAGAGAGGGCAAAGGATCATCTATCTTTCTGCTTCAAATCTTCACGCTCGTCGTTTACAATAAATATGTGGGAAATTGATAGCATGGTGAAAAAAGGAAGGTATGATTCTTATTATCCTTTTATTTTTAAGTTTTTGTTAATTTGATAAATGAAATGGCATTTCGTCACTAACAATTGATTTGGCCATTTCGAAGGATGCTTGACTAATACGTTGGTAATGTTAATTAGTGTCCTTACAGATCACTTGGAACCTTTTCTTTCTGTCTCAATGAAAATAAATTTTGCCCAAACTGCCTTGTGTAACTGGAGGGATTCCTTATCAAAATATTGTACATTTAATGGAATTTTTATCCATGCTATGCAAGACGAAGGAAACAGCATTAAGTCCCCAACCTAGGACTAACCTATTTTGCATTTAATATCAGGCGGAAGACACCAGGTTCTGCTGGCAACAAAAAGGCCCTTGAGGTTAACTTACCAGAAAGTTCTCGAAAATTTATTACTTGCATTAGGAAGTATTTGGTGTTTTATCTCAAACTATTGGAGGAAACTGGAGATAGATGTATTCTTGAACGTTCGTATACTGCTCTTCGGGCAGATAAACGGGTAAAATTCTAGAGTCCTGATTTACTGCTTAAGTTACACGCCAGTAAATAATAACTGCTACAGTTTATGCTTAATTTGTTCTCATGGAAGAACTTTTATTATAGCTGTTTCTTGCACTTGATTAATGCAAATTGTTTGATGATTTGGCTTGTTGCCTTTAAGATAGTATTACTAAGATTGGTTTAGTTAAATTAGGTGATAAGAATTTACTGCTAAAGACATAGATTTACAGTTTATATGAGCACAAGTCAAGGAAACCCCTTCACGACCAGAGCAAAAGCTGGTCCTGAATTTGAAGAATCTGGCATCTGATTTATCAAGGGGGGAAAAAATTCTAATCCAGGACTTTGATTTATTTTCCTTGTTTTCTGTTTTGTACTTTGACTCGGCTGGATTCCTAGTCCTCCTTTCTCTTTTCAATTTTCATTTCTTTTATATTAGCATTTCTAAACCTAGGTGGATCAGTTTTACGTCTATTAAAACATGGAAGTTCTTGTTGCCAATTATAGCTAGTAGTAGGTATTCGTCAAAAATAATAGAATGAATTTCACGAATTATTCATTTTTTTTGCTTCAGACTCTCCTAGACCCTTCAAATGTGTTTCTTAAGCAGCCTTGGAGGCTTAACTATTTTTGTTTTATTTGTTTGTTCTATGCATCACCACTTTCCTTGCCTAGTAAACATTTCTATTTTGTCTAGAATCCTTTAATATTATATATTATTAGTCACCCGTCAACTATGACCTGCTTCATTTCTTTTGCCATTTTTGCCTATCTGGTTCTCTAGTTTGATTGTATTGTAACATTATTTGTTTGTCTTTCATTTCTACCACAAGTGCAGTTTTCATTATGCATTGAAGATCTTATACCAGTGGCTATCGGTAGATATCTAAAGGCTCTGATTTCAACTATCCGCCATTCTCAGACTGCTGCCTCTGGTTCAGTGACCAGTTATGACAATGTGCTGGAGAGAATGTTTGCATTGTTCATGGAACAAGGGAGCCTATGGCCAGAGATATGCAGCTTGACTGAAATTGAAGGCTCGGATATGTCAGAGAGTATCATATATGGGTAATAAGATTTAAAGTAATATATGACTTTTTGAACAAATTATGTTCACTGAGTTTCTTCCGATTGAAGTACAATATGTTTGCTATCTGTTTTTCAATTGTATTAACTAATTTAGTTCTCAAATCTTTGCAGATATCTTCATGACTATATTGTATTATTGGAGAAAAATGGAAAACTGGAAACTCTTGAAACAATAAATGAGAAGATTCGGAAGCGTTCTAAGAATCCAAAGTTCTCTGACAGTAATTCTGCAGAAATTGGCAGGCATGCTTCTGTCGCTTGGTGCCGATCTCTTATATATAATTTGGCACAAATAACTCCATTATCATGTGCATTCTCAAATGGGATTCCGGCCCATAGTTTGATGGAAAGTGGGATGGATAATAGCCAGTTGCTCTGCATTGATTTGCAGCCAAATGAATTATGGAGTACAGCTTTTCAAGATCCAGCTCCTTTGGAAAAGATTGAAACAAGATGGAGCTCCGTTTTAGGAAAAATAAAAAATATCATCATTAACAAAGCCTCTGAGGAGAATTTGGAAACTGCAAACACTTTGCTCAGAGCATGCTATAATTTTTATCGGGAGAGTTCTTCAGTAGTGCTTACCTCCGGACTCAACTTTTATTTGATTCCATCACAATTAATTACACATATATCATTCAACCCAAGTACAGCTGGGATTGATGCACTTGATCTGAGCATACCAAGGAAGCTTCTCTTGTGGGCCTATGTTTTATCGCATGGACGATGTTCAAGTATCTCAATTGTTGTGAAGCATTGTGAAGAAATTTCGAAGGTATGTATGGTAAACACCCTACTGAATCTCTTTACTTAGCTGCACATATCTTTTAGCCAAATCAAACCCCCTCATAGCATCTTTGTGAAGGGTGCTTGACATTCAAATCATCACATGACAATTGAATTGCGAACTACAAGTTAAGATTACTACTGTACATGACAATTGCAACATTTGTACAATTTATTACATAGTTAAAATTGAGTGAGTGATGCTTCTTCCTTTTATAAGCTGGTCGTTAATCCACATTACTTACGGCAAGTTTTGCTTTGCAGTCAAAGATGAAAAGAGGAAGTGGAACGTCACCTGCGTTATCAAACACATCTCCTGCCCCTAATCTTTCAGGTTATATTTCCCTCCTAATAGGTTTTATTTTGAAAGAAAGAGTTATGTCTAACAATGCTTGCTGGTTATAGGTAGCGGTAAAAACGGACCAATTTCTGGCGGAGGCATTGACTTTGATTCTCCGCATGTTGCAACAGTGCCTAGCGGCAATACCACTAATCTTGTGAATTCACATTCCTCCGATGACGTTCAGAGGAATCTCTTTGCTTCTCCCCAGTTGCATCAATGCACCACTAACGACGCAGAAAGAAGCAATTTGATAGCACATGAAGGAGATGCAGAGGGAGATTGACTTCTTGCTCCTCCCACCAATTTTATTACTGCACCATCTTCAATCGTATGTATTTTCAACTTGTAAATCCCATTTTAGTGATAAAAAATGTAAATAAGGTTTTATTTGCTAAGATTTTTTTCATCGCATGATGGCTGTAGATAGTGCCTCTGCCTTTAAAGCGAGAGATGATGAATTTTAACACAATTTAACATTAATGTATATATTTTCTGTAATTTCTAAAACCAGGAGCTACAAACTTCTAATTTTATTTTATTCTCAATTATTAGACAACTATAGATGTCAAATGGTGTAAAGATATTATTTTCAAAGTTTTAAATTTGTGCAGACATTATACTGACCAATCACTAACTAATTATATTAGGGTTTACGTTTAAATAAAGTATTAAAGTGAACAACGCTATGTTCTATATATTTTCTCGTAGTTTCGTCACGCGAGCCAATTATCTGTAATAAATATTTGAACAGAACTTGACATCTGCATCGATTCAATTTAAACTAAATAACGAAAATGCAGACTAATTAATGTGTTTTACAGAATAAAAAACTACAATAGGGATTCCTATAATATTTTTCTTCTTTCTTACTCAATAAAGGTATATTCTAAATAATAATAATGATGATAATTTTCTAAATTCTAAAATGATAAATTAAAGGGAACAATTAAGATTTTGGAATTGAGACAAAAAAAAGGAATGGAAGCAACAGTTAGCAAACAAAAGATATTTGTTATTTCAAATGTGGTTGGATATTTATTTATTACAATAAGTAAGCCTTAAACAAAATTAAACGATTTTTACCAAATACTTGTTAAAGCAAAACCTCCAATGCTCCGAAAAGTGGGCGAGGTTGAAAAGATAATTTGGAGGGTCCACAATAATTAAAAAATAGCTATGTATAAGTTAAAAAAACCAAAAAAAAAAACATACGAATAATTTTGCTATTTAATGATGTAATATTAATTATATCTTTTATTAATTTTTATATAATCTTTTTTACTTCTTTATAACATAAATACTTTTATTTTAAGACTTTTAGGTATTTGTTTATTAAATAAAAAAAAATGGTACATATTTTAGTGCAAAGAGTTGGAAACGCTAGGATAGGTGTGTAATCCGGAAACTATTTGTGCAACCTTCATGGGACTGAGACTGTCGCCGCCGCTGAGGACCACCGTAGTTGCTCTGAAGTGTACCGTCAACGGTAAAGGTAAGTTCATTCGCTCTCCGTTATATTCGACAAATTAGCTACAAGTTATATTCCGTTATCATCCAGAGTAGTCGATTTATTCATTTTGGTGTTGTTTTTGTACAATTTCTTTTATTTAGTCTTTTCATTATTAATAATTCCAATCTAATACCTCCATCTTTAAGTTCGCATCAATTTGGGATTTTTAGATTGACGCAAACAAATTCATTATGCATATGCGTTTGATACAAAGCAGAAATTTAACAATTCGACGGAAAGACAATAAATTATGGACTCATCCAATTGAATAAATTGTCTAAATAAAGAAAATAAATAATCAAAACAATTGTTAAAAAAAGCATGTTTTATTTTATTTTCAAAATTTAATTCGCCGTAACCATGTACAAGGATTATGACTATCATTTAAAAAAAAATAAAGACTGCATCACTTAATTGACGAACTCAATAAAAAATTCTAATAATATAAGAACTAAATTAAATAAAGGACATAAATATAGAGACGAAATAAATAATATAACGTTTAAATGTTTAGAAACTTCATTGGAAACTGAGAATCCAAATTGAACACAAATAAACCAATCACAAATCTTAAAAAGCAGGCAAGTACCTTCTGTAATAATTTCAAAGTGATCGAACACATGCTGTTACTGTCAAGAAAATTTTAGAATAGGATTTTAAGAAGTCTGATGGCAACAAGGTAACTATTTCATGAAACATTTACTAACTTGATTCCAAAAAATAAATAAATACAAGGGTTTTAGAGGGTGAGGAAAATATAACGCGCTTCAACAACAATTCTTATCCCTAGAACCCCACATTATTTGCCGATTCTAATCAACTTGATGCCGTTGGCCAATTGAACATAAAAAAAAAAAAAAGCAGTCCACTTCTACAACATAAATGTTCTTAGTTACTTGATATTTACACAGTAGGAAGAATGAAGGTGAAAATGATTTAATTTTTTTTTTTAAAAAAGAACTATTGAACATTAGATGTTACAGTAATGAATGCCTCTACAACTTCTACTTTGGATTTCTGTAGTTCTGTTTCTCCCACCTCGAGTTTATCTAAAATACTACCATCTCTATGTCAATCAATCTTTGATCTATCGTATATTACCGAACTGAGAACATGTGATGGATCGAACGAGAGAGGAGGAGGGAAATGGGGGTAAAAAGTTAATGTTAAATTATATGCTGTGAACATACCATCATGACTGCCAGAACAGCTCAAAATCGTTACTATACAAGGACCGGTCTTGAATTTCCAGATTGGCAACATGCCAATTAATGAGTTGAGACTGGAACAACTTACACAAAACCAATCCAGCTGGGAAAATCCACCATTCACTTTCATCCCTGCATGCATGCATCCCCAGACAGAGAGTAAGATTTTCCCAAATAAGCAGCCTCTTAACCAAAGTTAAACCAGACACTTACGTGATACTCCATGGCTGAATGCTTGGGTGTTTTTTACTGGAAGACGATTGAGAGTTGTAGTGTATATATCCACAAAGAAATGCAACAACCTAGTTCCAAATAACACAAGATCCCAATTAAAACCAGTGAAAAAAAAGGAAAGGTTTGTTGGCCCCACAAATAAACAATAGATTGAAGGATCAAATATCCCCCAACCAGCTGAAATTCGATTTACTCACAACATTTATGAAGGATGTAAGATTCCACAGAGCATAAAGACGTGCAAGGCCTGCAGAACGCCTTGGCCCATGACTAAAGAGAGCATTAATTCCGACAGGAAATGGGAGAAGAACGCCGAAAGGTAATATAAACAACACAAAGAAGACATCCACCAAAGAAATTGAATACAGCTGAAGCAGAGTAAGTAATACTAAACTAAAATCTCCTAGAAGCAACATTGAGATTACTAAACCAACAAGGTCCTGCAGTCAACAGGAGCAAAAAGAAAGAAATCAGTAATCAGATTAGTCAGCCAAAAATTAGCAATTTTGTCTAGCAAACCAGAAAACAATCAATACTAGAAATACCTGATGTCCAACAGGTTTTGTATTCTTAAGTATGAAAGAGAGAAGATAAAAGATATCTCTCTTCTCGTCAAGCATCTGCAAATTGTTTACATCTAAAGCAGCTCCATGCATTTGTCGCCTTATATAATTGTCCTCAGTTCTTCCACCAGGGCCTAAACGAGCTCTGCTTCTGGCAAACCCAAAAGGATGTTCCTTTTTAACACTCTGGACCCTAGAGACCAAAAATTAATAAACAAACAGAGTATCAAGTATAATACCATCAAAATCATACCACATTCCACTAAAATATATATAAAAGATTACCTTGCTCTTTCCTCAGTTCTTAAAGCTCCATCTGCACTTCCTCCAGTGGCTTGACCATTCTCAAGAGCATATACCATAAGCCCATAGTGGCAATAACCACTACTTGTAGCCTGAAACCAGGCAAGATCAACACGCACACCATGGACACTCAATGCAGGATTGGCATGAGTCTCAAGCCATCTGACGACAGGTCGAAATGTTACTCTTAGCCGTCCACGGCGAACCAACCGTAGTTGTGCATTCAGCCCAGCTACCAATCTATACCAGGTTGTAGGTTGTACTGACTACAAACATCATTAAAGGTATGCATGTAATTAAATTCGTTAGAATGGAACAAAAAGTAAGGCATGTGTCTTAAGTGCATCTGTGCATAACAGAGTTCCCAAAACAAATAAACAAACCTGACTCATTAGGCTGGTAAGGATATTATCATTGTGAAGGGAGAATGGAACCATATAACTTCCATCACCTCCAAAAGGCAATGACATTGGGAACCTTTCATGTAATCGAGGAGGAAGGTCTATCCTCTTTTCATCCCCACCAAGAAAGAAGTCCACATATGCCAGCATGAAGTCAGCAGTTGCATTTACCTATATTATTTTATGGGTCAGTCCACACTGTGAAACAGCATTAAATACTTGAAACAGCTGTGATTTCAATAAATGAAAAGTTGAAATTCTTAATTGGTTGGTCTAAATAGAGCCAGACAGTAGAACGAAGAAGTATGACAAAACCTAGAGTGAGGTAAGCTATATTAAAATACATGCCAAATAGCTATCAGGCAGGAAAGAAAAAATATCAAGAAATTTTTATCACCCACTAGCTATCAACATGCCAAATAGTTTTGAATTAATGATGTTATCATGTAACCTGTCTATCTATGAAAAATAAGTGATAATAATATAATCAACAGTAATACAATAAACTGACATTCGATGACATGTCACTGCTGATTATTAACAACATAAATACAACTAACCAAGTCTGAAATAAAAACAAAAACAAACTGATCAGTCAGCACGTATCCAGTTATACATATTCAACAAACTCAACAGTTACATTGGATCAAATGAAGGTAACTTCGAACAAGATCAAGAGATGCACCTAAACCAACACAACTCAGTAGCAAATCAATGGAATATCCACTATTTCACTCTTCACAAGCTCAACAGATATATGAACAAGTCCAAACCTTGATCCCTTCATAGAGGGCTCGTGATCGGCAAGAACGAAGACAAGCATGATCATACTCTGATCGAACAAACTCCCGTAATCTTTGCAGCTTCAATCTTCTGCGCCACTGTTGCCAGGACCATGCAAGCGGATAAGCAAGAACAGCAAGAACACTATATATTGCTCCCTCCCACCATTGATAAGCAGCTATAGCATTAATCGCATCCACAAATGTATTGAATTCACTCTCATAACTGCCATGTCAAGTGTTGGAAGATCTCAATCTCAATATCATAATCAAAAAACAGTTTACAAATAAAGAAGCTGAAATCCTCAAATTTAACCATGGGATGTATAGTGATCAAACAGAAAATGTTTGCTTACACAACATCCATTATTTGCTCTGACGCTGTATGTGGCAGATGCCAGGGTTCACTGAAAGTATTAGGCCCCATAAAGTACATTCTGTGAACATGACTCTGGGACTCCTCAACTCTATTTGTCTCCAACACCTATGTAACACATTGTTGTCATCATGCCAATAATAAAAAATCTTGACAATAAAATCAAAATAGATACTGTTAAGGGGCACGTAATTTTCAATTCACAAATGTCAGAATATGGAAACTAAAAAGGAACCACATGGTTTGAGAAAAACCTCATTTAGTGACTCAAGGAAAGGAAAGGAGTGATCTATTTGAGAACCATGTTGGGTGGGTGCTGGGCCAGGTAATTCATCAACCCCAACAAATTTCATTCTTGCAACACTGAGCACCAGTGCCAACAAGATCAAGAGACCCGTAAGAAATAGACCAAATAACCAAGGCCCACCAAATGTGTAAATTAACTCTTCAAGAGCAGTATAGCAGTCAGGCATATGATATCTGTCCGAAACACATTGGTATGGGCAAGGGGTTTCAGTAATACCACCTGGACAAAAGGACAAGATGGCAAATTACGCATTGATGCACCAGAGATTAAAATGAAATGGGTATTCTTTAGAGATATACTATGAAGAAAGGAGCTCACATTATATCATTTACCACCAAGAATAAAGAGACAAAATAATGAAAGACGGTACACAAATAATTCAACTTCGACAACAAATACTTCAAACTAAATAAGAATAAAATCCCTTGAATGTCTGCTGTGTGATCATCAATTAAATAATAACATCTACCTCGGACTGGAATATAAACAGCACGATGAGGAAGGTCATTAACAGGACAATGGAGACAAAGTGATTCATCAGATCCAGTAGTGTTTTTGTAAGTCCCAGCGGGACATTCCTGGAGGCAAGCAAGAAATATAAAAGCCTATGAGTAGAAACTTTAGAAGTACAAGCATCAATTAAGTCATCAAAAACGGAAAGAAAGTAGAAATAGAACATGAGACAAAAAAGGGTAAACAAAACTTCTATTATGTTGAGTAACCCTACTCTAGTGCAGTAAATCCAAAGCAGGGGTCAGTCTAGGTTCATAAAAAGCTTGCAACTATGACATTGCAACAAAAACTGTTTTCATCATTCAAACACTAGTAGCCACAGTTTGACTGTAACTAAAATGGACACTGGCGACTAAGGCGAATAGAAGCTAAAACTAAGGTTGACATCTTTACATGAAAATCTGCTGTCAAATCCAGCACTTTCAACCACCAATATGTTATTAGAGTTTATTATTAGAACATTTCAAGTGTCTAGGCTTTGTATATTACACAGAATCCTTTCAACACCAACACTAATTTATGTAAAGCTTCAAAGCACCACTCAGCTAGAAATAGTAAAAAATATACAATATTTTTTGCCACAGTAGAAAGATTGAGAAAAGAAAAGACAATATGTCAGCCCACAAAGCCTTACAACAAAACTGCAAATGAAAAAATTGCACGAAGTAACAAATTGTAGAAGTCTTATGCAATGCTAAAGCTTTGTAAATGAAAAAACTTCAAGGATACTTTTTTCAACAAAATAAAAAGACCACGCAATAACATGACAGTATAGAATAAAATTACCATACCATTGTTGTAAGAACGAGTTATACAACTAAGAATCAATAAAGTATAGGTCCTTAAGTCAAACTAAGAACAAAAATATAAAAAACATCAGCATATTTTTGGGGGTGACATGAATATATAATCAGCAGAAACTGGACATATTTTCATTAATAATCATAATTGACCTAACTAATAAAGGTGAGCTTCCCTTTAGATTTATCAGTATATCATTGCCAGAAATATACTCAAAACACCAGACTCCTGTCAACCCAGCACCATCATACTGAAGCTACGGTATAAATATCATAGAACACAGCAGCAACAAGTGTCACCCACTGATCCTTCATACACGTTTATCCATTAGATACTTGCTTTTATGTCACTATAACATGGCACATTAACAATATCCTTTCAAGTATAATTCCCACAAAGGTTTGAAGTAAAATTATCCTCAGATAAGACCGGTACATCACTATCAGAAATTTAATCAACATGCCAGGCTAATTAGCCAACCACCATATTGAGGCTGGAAAAAAAAAATAATGCATAGCCTAAATGGTGATGATGATGACAACCATTATGATAAAACTCTTGGCCCTCCACATACATCTAACATTAAAAGTAACAGATTTACTCAAACTACCAGCATACAGAAATGTAGAATTGGTCACATCCAATATATATGGAAAATCCCATGATCAAAAGGCCAGCTAGAGCACACAAATATGGGAAATGTAACAATTGAGGACAGTGGAAAGAAATTATACCTCACAAAAGGTACCGTACAACCCTTTAGGGCAATCCTTCCCAGTTATTGTCCCATTAGCTCCACATCCACCCTGACCCTCACCCTTTCCTCCCCTATCATAATCAAGATAAGATTATAAAGTTTTTAAATTTCCATTATAACACAAACCAAAGGCAAAGGCAGAAACTGAAATGAAATAGAGACAAAATATAAAAACTTCAATGGAACAAAAGTTGATAAATTAAAACAAAAAAGAGAATAATTTGAAGTTTTCTTAAGTTAGGGACTCCAATCAGCCCCTGGAGCTGAACATAGTTCCCCTCCAATCCCAAGAGAAGCATGTCACGTGTCCTAATGAGATGAATCATTACCATTAGCACATACAACCTAATATTATTTGGGGATCAAAATGGATTTATTTTAAAGATTTTTAGAAAGCCATTTTAAAAGAAATCACACTGGATATGACTTTCAAATCAATTATCACAAAAGTAAACAATGTAATCATGCATCACAATTCACGGTTGAATGATTGTAAGAAATCTTCACATTATCAGTCTATTCCAATTAAATTCTTGAAATTGAAATATACAAGCTAAAAGTTAAAAACTCAAACACCAAAGCAAACAATAAAATTAAAAAAATAAAACATCTTCTAATTATAACCCTCACACCAAAAACAAAAGAAATAAATTGGCCAAAAAGGATTAACAGAAAAAGTTTGCTACAGATCAACAGACCTCAAACATTTCAGGATCTGAAATAAGTAATGATCACTGGAAGTGTCCTATGCTAGAGCAGTCTTTTACAGTCCAATTTAAAGGGTTCGACTGAAAAGAGTAGAATGCCAAAACTGATAATTGGCTATTATCAGGTGCAGCAGGGTGCACAAACCTTTAACCGTGTTTTACAGCCCTTAAATAACTGGGAAAGGGTTATGTTCTTATCCTCTCTCATGAGTTCTTCCCAAGGCTGTTTCAAGTAGCATCCATCTCTTCTATGCAAAAGTATTGGCTTCCCAAGTTTCCTTTACAGATTTTTGCTTTTTGTTTTAAAACTTTTCTTTTCCGGATCTTGAAGATGCCTTATCTTGTTCCAAATGGACTTATATCATTAATCATACTTCATTTTCAAACAGAGAAACAAAATAAATGGTTAACTGGCTTCTCAC
This sequence comes from Vigna radiata var. radiata, assembly GCF_000741045.1. Taxonomy (NCBI): domain Eukaryota; kingdom Viridiplantae; phylum Streptophyta; class Magnoliopsida; order Fabales; family Fabaceae; genus Vigna; species Vigna radiata. The sequence continues at coordinate 16,380,375 of NC_028355.1, read as the reverse complement.
TATATTATCTTCTGCATTAGTGCCTATCTAAGAAGCCCGTACCAAGATGATAGGGAAAAAGAACTATTAAAATATACTCCAGAGAAACAATAGATAGATATAAATTACAAAAAAAAATAAAACAAAACAAGCATCCATTCAACAAATAGCAAAGATAACATCAGACACTGGTGACAACTTATTTTTGGTTAAAATTCAGCTATGCATGCAAACTGGGGAAAAAAAGACTACAAGCTAAAAATATTAACGAAATCAGAATAAAAGTAATATTGAAGAGTTGCAGCAAAAACTTGAAAAAGAAATACCTGGTCTGAATGCCACCTTTCACAATAGCAATTGGCTGATAAACATCACCAGTGGGAATGTCAGACCAATGAAAATGAATCCTTCCACCACCCCCACCACCACTTCCATTAGAACTGCTATATCCCCCCATACTAGAAAGTTCAGCTGATTGCCCAATGGCAAGTGTATGAAGAAACAATAGTATAGTGCCACCAGATCCACCCCCGGGACCTCCAGTAAAATTGTCAAATCCTGCAAAACCTTCATTTCTGACTACCGAATCAAAATTCTCTCCATCAGCTTTTACAGAACCTTGAATGGACAAACTCGACAATGGATGTTCTAATGATCCAACAACTGCTTAACACATAATACAACAGAAGAATACGAATTAAAGAAGAAATTTAGCGGCAATGAACATCTTCCATTATTCATAAAGAAACATTAATTAGCCCAAACATAAACTTTGGCTTACTTATGATACCACCTCCAGCTGTGATATAAGTAGAGTTGCCACTTCCACTTCCACTACCAAGTTCACAGGGCAGGTTTGCATCCCCATATGAACTGCCACCTTCAACGTGATTATCATTATACCATGCATCCCCACCATTACCGCCATGCCCACCACCACTGCCAATACCATTATTTAGAATATTTCCATGGCCCAAACCACCAGTACAGCCTGCAATGTTTTTGACACAATCACTATAGGAAATCCAACTACTTGAATCCAAAAGTGACAACCACCACACACAACAAATAAGCATACCCATTCCAGAGGCAGATATTCTTCCAGAAGATTCAACACTTATGGTCCGGGCCCTGTGGAAATGAACAACAGAACCTTTTATAAGGCCTTCAACAAGGATATCCTCGACTCTGCAGATCTAGAAAGGCAACATACAGAATTTTCAAGTTTCAACTGTAGATATATATTAGCACAACCAAATCTATTACACAATCAATACTTCATAAAGTACCTGAAGTGTGAAAGACAGGGAAGAGTTCACATTGCAATCTTCAGGGGGGTGAAGTAATTCGTAGGGGCAATCTTTATTGTCACAGTAAAGCTTTGGAGTACTGTCAACCATAAAGGTATGGAAATTTAGCAGAACTACAATCAAAATGTGCTGAATGAGAAATCACCTAANAATATTTTGACAACTTCCANACGTACACATCATCAGTTGTTGCATTCTCCNATGGACCACGCAAGACAGATCCAGGCCCAACCTATAAAAGATGTAAAAAATAAAGTCAAGTTGTAGAGCTAAGACCAAATAATGCTCAACCAAAACATAAGCACAAACAGCATTATCATCATTGATTAATGTCCAACCAAGTTACCACAAAGGTTTCATTTAAAAAGATGAAATTAACAAGAATCAGACCCGAAGTGATGGGAGAACCAAAGCATCAGAAGAGTGCAACTGAGCCACCAAAAGAATGACACAAGGAACAAAAAACAGTCCATTGCACCCCAAATAAAGCCCAAGATCTTGACATGGTGTAAAGAGAGATGCTATTAATGCTCAGTTGTCATTATGATATTTTCCTCCGACAGTTTCTTTATTCAACTTATTTTTAGTAACAAGTTTTATATGCATTGCTTTGGGATATTTGGTAGGCGAAGGTAAAAATTTGGGGATTCTGATCGACTTTAGATGGACATAAAAGGATTGTCTCCATACCATCTCTTTGATTTTCACCTCATTGTTAAGGTTTGTCTGATAAATGTTAACTGAAGGTATATATCATCATTTTTCTGTTCAAGCGAATTATGTTTTAGACCCAAAGTAAAACTTTTTCATGTCATTTTATTCTACTACTAATAATCAAAAAATATTTAACAATTGGAAATGGTTAGGATATTCTTACAATGTTTTCTAAATAAACAAATAAAAATAGAAAAAACCCTACAATTTTAGCCAGTAAAAGTAAAAAAGAATAAGAAACGTGTAACAAAATAATTTGAAAAGATTAGTTAAAAAAAAAAAACTAGTCTAATGAAAAAGAAATGAGACCTCCTAATTCATAAATAAAGATAAATCAAATAGGGGGAATCAAGTGTTTAAAAGGCTATAAAATTACATAGATTGGTGGTGAAAATAAACAATGCCTTACATGAATACTATAAAATAGGGATAAAACCAAACGCTGTGCTTCAATCCAATCTCCTGGTCCTGATAAATTAAGTAGACCCTGTCCATGAACTCCAAGGTTTGCATTGGAATGTATCACAGAAGCCCCCTGTTAATGAAACCCAATGAGTCAAATTATGAAGATCATACATGCAATAATATTATTCATTCGAGGAGTGGTTAAATACCCTGAGAACAATCAAATTACTGGCCTCAAGTAAAGAAGTTTCCACAGTCACATCTTCCCCACCATCTATGAGCATTTTTGAGTTCCACATCAAGAACATTTTTACAGACATGCGTAGAGCTCCATAAACCTTTTTCATAAAATTTTACGTGTAAAAACATCAGCAAATGACATTGTAACATTGACTACTGGAAAAATAAAAAGTCAGTTCAGCCTATATATGATATGCTCATTATATTTACTAGTTCTACAGCACAGGTAAAAGATGCAACATATATACAGGAATTAGATGTCAACATGTCCCAATAAACAATATCTGCAAAATTAAAACTCATTCCAACTACCTTCATTACAGAATCACTCATCAACAGTTCTTCAGCTAATAACTCAAACTCTGATGTAGCATAGTGGCGTAGACCAAAGCTCAACACCCCACCCTGCAAGATACTTATTTGCCCTTGCACCTATATAATGAATAAAAACAAAAAGACAGTTGCACAGATGTCCTTCACATACCAAACATTTTGTTTTTCTAAACAGATTGAAATTAAAAGGGCACAAGGATCACAATATGAAGGGATGACCAGGAGGAAACTTAGCATTTTATAAAAGAATTCATTAGAAACAAAAGCAAATAAAAATAGAAAACCTTTTATAAAAAGTAATAAAGGCATCGCCCCTCCCCCTGAATACATTAGAATTTAGAAGATTATATATAATTCATATTAACATCAAGAAAACTCCTGAGCTATAGAAAAAATACAAGTCAAGATCAAGGGGAACAACCAATATGGATTTAAATGACCAACAATTAACTGAACATGCCAATATAAGCAAAATATATATCAAGCAAATGGATTAAAGGCATATGAAAGCCAAACCCAGAAGTTAATGTCTTTGGTTCTTCAATGCTTTAATCTTCAACAATATCGTCGGTGGGAGTTACTCGTATTGCTTAAGTTGTTAACTAAAAATATCCATATCTACTACTGAAGAGATGTTTTTCAGCACTTGGGTTCTTTGAGGGAGTCTACTTTAGCAAGAATAATCAGGACAAAATAAAATTCTAAGACATATGCATCATTCAGCACATAGGATGAAAGAGGGGATGTCAGAATTTTTCAGGTGTATCGCTGGTCAAATCGTTTCGATCAGAAGTGGAACAACAGTAAATTACCTTTTCAGAAAAGTTCCTGGCTTAATCAGATATTAAGTTTTATTAGAGGTACTCAAAAGTGATTGCATATGCTCATCTTGAGTTTACTAATGAACTTTTAAATAGATGTAAAAAAATTGAGGATACAAGCAAAACAAAAGGGAGGAGAGAATGTCTGGTGTCAGCAAACAAGAGAAGAAAGAGTTTATTAACAGTATATTGACATCGGGATTATCCAATTAATTTATGGAACTTCGTTTGACAAACCTGTACGCGACTCCAAAGCAATGGAACTGTTGCCCTGGCCTTATTTCGAACATAAACATTAGTCCAAAGGGGTTGATTTGGAAACTCCAAGAGAAGAGTCTCTGTATCCGTTGTCATGTTATAGTTATCAACTATAAGACTTCGAGGGACTGCGTCATAAAGAGTCCCAGCAGCACCTGCGTTTTCGGGACAGCCAAGGCTCCTACCACCTGAAATAAGAAATCAATCGTGCAGTGCAGTCAGTGTAACTGATGATAAGTTTGGAGTCCCAACAAGTTTAACACAACAAAAAAGTCATAATAGAATTTCAAGCAACTGACTATAGGCTAAGGGTATTTAATTAATTAATGATCACTTACCCCACCTACCAGAGTTGGCCAAAAAGTCCAGGTTGATAAACAGTAGATCATCAAATCATATTTTCCAACTCGAGTGATACTTAATTCTAGAGAGCAACCTAATTTTTATTTCAAAATGCTGAAAAATGTTAGCATTGATTTCTAAAACATTTTCCTCATGCCCATTAACAAATCAATGACAGAGAGTGGCATGCAACAAAGTGATCCCTATATAAATGTTACCATATATATTTATTTATTTATTAATTTATTTATTATACTAGATTAAGCATTTATGAGCACTCAATTTGCAGGGAAGGATTTCTGCAGAGTATATTTGGAAACAGTTACCCAATGCACAAACTAAAAGTCCTCACCATGCACGTATATTTTGGGCTCATCATGCCTGCTGAACACATCAACTGAAACCCTGCCACCTCCACCACCAGCAAAACCATTACCTCCACAAGCACTTATAATCCCATTGCCAGTCCTGCTCATTACCAGAAAGAAAAAAGCATATCAATGGAACAGCATAAAAACTAGATTCACAACATCACATTTTAATTACATCAAGCACGAAACCAATTATTAACATTCCTTTGTTGGCATGTGGCTGTACACGTCAAGGAATATAAGGGATTATGCAGAAAATATCCTTCTACTGTAAATTTTATATTTTAGAAATATACATTCAACAGCTGACTTTGGTATTAAGCTTCTGTATTAGTCTTAAAAAGTTGGTAATTTGAACACATGCCATCAAAATAATTGTGATGGTGATATTAGACTTAGACAACCACATCTCAAATGCAGCAACACAGAAACATATAAACAGTAGTTTACAAAGAACCTCAGATAGAAGATTCCAGAGAAACAAATATAGTAACTTGTCATATCACTCATGTCCCAAGTATAACCAGAGAACGTAAATATATCCTTATGTTAACCAAACGAGGGGGAATAAAAGACAAAAAAAAAATATATATTACATTCTGTAAGCCTTGATGTAAATGCTGCCTCCAGAGCCACCTCCGCCCTTTGTCCCTCCATCACCCCCATCAGCCAAAACACTTGCATTCATCTCAACAATTTGATGAAGAGTTAACCTTACAAGCCCCCCTCCCAACCCACCATAGTCCCTCTCATTGGTCGTCGACCCCCCACGGCTCCCAAAACTGTAAGGGTTCTGCAGCGAGGCCCACGAATACGCGTCCCCTCCCCAGACGTCCTCCGGAAGCTTCTTCGTGTCGACAAGACAGCTAGCACCCCTCCCGCCGTGACCCCCACCACCGCCCTCAACCCCCTGCGGAGTGCCGCTCGTCTGCGGCGGAGGCTGTCCCGCCATACCCGTCGTGTTCACAACAGACATATTCCCAAAACCACCATTTTCAGCCTCCAACTCAAAAGCCCCGGTCACAATCGACGAGTTGCTACCTAAACTAAAATTACCAGTGACGTTAACGGTTACCATGCACCCGGGAATCTCGCAGTGGAACCTCACCCCAGGGAGGATGTTAAAATTGCCCTTCCCTGCTATGTACACGTCGCGGGTGAGGTTCACGTCGTTCACGATCTTGCAAGTCGTGTCCAGAGTCCCGACTCCGCCGAGATCGTCCACGCATGACACTGATGGTGGATGCGGTGGCGGAGGCGGCGGAGCGGGCGGCGAGTAGTCCTGATGGAAGAGGTTCCAATCGAAATCAGTCACCGAAAGTTCACGCTCCGACTCCGATTCGTCAGTCGCGAAGACGGCGACGACGACAACGAAGATGGGGAGGAATCGGAGGCGCCGGAAACGAAATCGAGCCATTCACCGGCGGCGTCAGGAGTCATCACATTGAAGGAACTGAGATTCGGATTTGCAAAGTGAAATTTGATTCAGAAACCAATGCAATGACCCATCCCAGTCACCACCAATAGAAAAATATCAATATTAAAAAACCCTAGGTCTCTCTCTCTCTCTCTGCGTGCTGAAATTCAATTCAATCTCACTGACAAAAAAACCCTAGAAATCTCTCGGAGACGCGCGGGGAGAAGAAAGATCGAATGCGAATTGGAGAGAAGAAGCACGATGGGGAAGAGGCAGCTTTATTTAATTCTGGTGGTAAAGGAGAAGGGGATGTCACGATGCGGTGAGGTTCATGTGAACCCCGCTGGTTTTCACTCTCGATCTTTACTTTGTCGCACGTGGGCGAATCTTATTGGACAAGTCTATGTGATTAGTTTGGAGGCTAGCGTTGGAGATGTTATCTCGTTTCACCGAACCTCACGCCGGTTTAAAGGAGCGTCAGAGACACACCCCTAATTAATGAAAATAATTAACGGACGAAACCCATGTGGAATGTGCAAGTGAAAAGCGACAAGAAGGGTAGGTTGCTACTTGCGTGGAGGGTACGCGCGCGTGGTAAAACGCCGGGACGAGAGAGGGAAAGCGACGGCGCCACCGTGAGTGATGGTGGAGGCGGTGTCATTGTGGGATAGTTTTTGCAGGGGTTTTGGCTTTTGCTTTGCTAAAAAATTATTATTACTATTCGTCTCTGAAAAATAAAACCATACACGCTTGTATCTATTTGCATGTAGTAAGACACTGTGTAAGAAGCTTGTTCAGCCAGCTACTCCATTATTTCTCTTACAATGTTTTCTGTCCAATTACAATGCTACACAAAAATACTTGTATTAAAACTCTTTAAAAATAAATTTATTTATTTAGAGTTTTTTTATAATAAATTTTAGTAGAAATAGTTTTATGTTAATATTAATTTGTGTGTATATCTTATAGAACAAACTCACTTTCGAAAATTTTAAAATAAGGGTTTACTGGAATTGTTAAATAATTTATACTTAGTAGTATGCCATTTGATGTTAAATAAAAAAAAAGTGTTACGTGATGTTTTTCTTTATATACATGTTCAGCACTCTTAATAACTTATTTTATCATTGTGAGTACAATGTTCCTATTTCCATCATTCATCTTTTAATAAGTTATTCATATTGTATTTACCATTACACTTTTGTGATTTTTCTTTTATGTTAAAATATCACTCGATCCTCATATTTATTTAAAAATATTAAATAAGTCTTTATATTTTGATTGATATTAAATAGGTTATTTTCGTTAAAATATTTATCAATTAAGTGTATTCTACTAATAACCTTAAATATGTGTAAATTTATAATTTTCTTTTAAATTTTTCTAATTTTTATTTTTAAACTTTCTTTATAAATTCTTTTTTTACAAAGGGTTGTGTCATGCGTTAAGTTATTATTTAAAAGTTCAATATAATTTTTTGTATTTCTTATTTTAATTCTAATTTTTTAAAAATTGAGCAATGTTATTCTTTTTAAATTGAGTCACATTTAATTTTTATATTAATATTTTATTAAAATTAATATATTTATTAAATATGTTAAATCAAATTAAATTTAATTAAGTTCATACTCTATGTTTTGGATATAAGATCGAGTTATTCCAAACACCTACACAAATTCTTCTGTAGTAACGTCCTAGTAATCTTTAATTTTTGTCTTTTCTCCATCGTCTGAAGGTGTACCTGTAAAAGGTTATCCAATGTCGTTAGTAGGATAACCGTACGAAAGTCTTAGAACAATTCAACTTGTGTTTATAGTTTTCGTCATAGGTTAGGGATCAGCGAAGTCCTAATGACGACCTAATTCCAATCCAATACTTCTAGTGACCACTTACCTTAATATTTATAGAAATACCTAATTATGGTTTCAAACCGGGTATTCATTTTTTACTGTCCGGCCTGAGTCAGGATTACTATCGTGTTCGATTAGTTTAGTCACATCTTGGTCTCTATGACCGTCTCGCATGTTTGGTTGAGGAGTTATACTATATACTTTACATTGAACGTTATTTAAAAAAATCTAAATATATTTATGTTGATTTTTTATCACATCGAATTTTTATATTATTTTTTATTTAATTATATTATAAATAATCACATATAGATTTATAAATTTATGTTTCATAGTATAATATTATATATCAATAATTTCTACACAGATATCAGAGTTGATTTAAAAATAGGAATTGTATAAATTCAAATGTTAAATGTTAAAATAATTTAAAATACATATATTTAAAATTTTAAAACAAAACTTGAATAAAATTTAATGAAAAATATAAATTTTAATAAATATAATATTTTTTAAAATATTTAATAAAAATATCATTATAAAAATTATATAAAAAAACAAAGTCGATCTCAATTTATAAAAAAGACAAAATTACTGAATTTTTTAAAAAATACATAAAATTAAGGTTTAAACCTCTTTTTGTTCCCTAAGTTATAAGCGGATGTTCAGTTTAGTATCCGTTTTTAAAAATGTAAATCTTTGGTCCCTAAGTTATAAAAAAAAATGTATCAAATGAGTCCTTTTTTAACTTGAAATACTGTTTTTGGTTGTTTCTTAACAACTGCTACATCTTTAGATTGCTCTGATTTGTTTCTTAATAATAACAGCACTTTAGATTGCTCTTTGTACTTTGATCATGAACATCAAAAAAGGACTCATTTGATACATTTTTTATAACTTAGGAATCAAAGGTTTACATTTTTAAAAGCGGGGACTAAACTGAACATCTGCTCATAACTTAGGGACCAAAAAGAGGTTTAAACCTAAAATTAAATTTAAATCAAAATTGTAACATCCCAAATAAATCTATAACAAAAGCTATAATTTACTTAAGGAGTTAACATGAATAATAATAGAGAACGATGAATAAAGAGCATCACAAAAAGAACGAGAATATGAAATTTCATATGGAATTAAAACTATGCTGAGAATAAAAGTATAATACAATATACAGGCTAATACCGAATGGTCATGATAACAGTCTCAGACCAAACGGTAATACAAAAGGGTAACTACATCGTACGGTTTTTCCACAATAACGAACCAAACGTATATATATATATATATATATATATATATACAAGAGGTGAAATTAAATCCTAAACTATGGTTCGGACGATCCTGCACAGCTTTCTGGTATAGCGTCTATAGGTTGCTCCGTCTGCAGGGCATCTTCCAAAGTATCTTCTTGATCACCCTCTGCTCACACCCAAAAGGATGATCATTGCAGTGGGGAAAACAAACCAAACGGCCAAATACCGAACGACAACATAAGCAAGACAGGAAAATAAGGGTAAGTTTATGTAAATTTAATTAATCATTTTCACATACACATAAAACATCTCAATAATCCGCATGCATCAAGATTTCCAAACATCAATATAACCAATTTATCTAGACTCTGTCCGGACGGTATGAACTATGTAGCTCGTTGCTCTTTGCACCCGGGTGGACCTGGCTGGGATACACTCAACAGACCGCCACCCGAGGTTAGTCCAGTGGAACCACCTCAGTATAGAAAAACTAGGCTAAAGGGCCTCCTGCCATTCCCACACATGAGTTACCCTTCTTTATCTGAGAAGGCGTAATCATGGAATATCAGGATAGAGCAGAACCTGAGTCTGACCATAGTCATACTCCACTAAATCAAATTTCAAATCATGAGATATTCCTCCCTGGAATACTTTTAGCATCAGAATAATAATTCCACTTTCGTTTTTATATTATCAACAAACTGATCGAATGATAATGAGAAAAACTGAGTATCATAGAAATTCAACAAGTGACCGAACGGTCAAAGAATAAGAGACTGAATAAAACAAGGAGTTGTAATAGTTGACCGGACGGTCTGGTATAGGATAAAACCATACACTGTTGAAAACAATACAGGTAAACTTATTCATGAAGAAGAATGAACGCTAAACAACATAAGTCATTCTTGGAAGGAAACGAATACCAAGTTTATGACTTTAGCCAAACGCCTTTACGACTAGCAGAAGTTCTCTTCAATAAAAATGCGTGTCAATACAAAATCGAACACTCTGTGAGGAATCAAGTGTCAGTGTAAGACCGTACACTTTTCAAATAAATAATATTATAAACCGAACGTTTTTCCAAGAATGATAATTAATATCAAACCGAGTACTTAGTCTATGACCAAATGCTCAAACATAATATCATATTTGTAAATCCGAACGCTTGGTTTATGATCGAACATTCTTAAAATAATTAATAGCAATAATATGAAACTGAATGCTTCAGAAATAGAGTGTCAGTCTAATACTAAACACTTGTATGACCAAACGTATAGTTTATGACCGGACGTTCTTAGAATTCAAGTACTGGTATAAGACCTAGCACTTTTTAAATGAACATTATCAATATAGACCGAACACTCAGTGTATGACTGAACGTTCTAAATAGTTAATATGAGACCGAATACTCAGTCTATGACTAAGCACTTAGAGATCAGACGTTCAGTATAAGACCGAACATCCTTTAATGGTTAATTCTGAACGGATAACCAAGCAAGATATTTAAATTTCAACACAAAGGTACCAGATCAATTGTTTTAAGAGGAAACCGAACGGTCCTAATGACCCTTCGATTACAGATTCATATTTTCACTAAGTTATATAACCTTACAAAATATTTCATACCAAAATCAAACATACATTTCTCAACAACAAGATCATACATTCAGCAAGCATAACTCACAAAATCATGCATACAAAATAATCATAATTAAATTTATAAGATTCCCTTACCTTATGATCCAAGCTAAGCTTCTAGGTTCTTCAAGTGGTCACTCTTAAGGCTTCAAGAGTCCAAAGTGCTCCAAACCAGATTCTGATCGGTGCAATTGGAAAGTCTTGACGCCGGGAAGATTTAATCTAAAAGAAGTGGGGTGATCGGAGGAGAAGAATAGGTCAGAAATCCAGAGAGAAGTTGGTGGTTTATAGAGAGAAGGAGGAGAAAAATGGATTTCTGGGGGTAGAAGACGAAGAGGTTGCATGCAGAAGTGGTGTCAATTTTCGAAAGTTCAACTTTAAATATGACCACCAAACGAGTCGTTCGGCCTACTCACAGCACGCCACTTGTCTTCCACTATCTACAGGCTTTCATTCTCTCTGCCACCACACGGATCGTGATGGCGGAGAATTAATTGCACTGCACACCTTGTCTTCCATTGACCGAGGGAGATTCAGAGGACGTGACACGTGGCTTCCACTAAAAGGAAACATTAATTGGGGTGTGACAAAAATAATAAATATAAAAACTAAATTGAAATTTAAAAAATACTTAACACATAACAAAAACAAATTAAAAAGAAAACACAAACTTACCTATAACACATTTAACATGATTAGTGTGATACTAAAAAACCTAACTATTATACATTTTTAAGAATAAAAAACTCAATTGAAATCAACCAAAATATGTAAACTTACTTGATATTTTCGAACAAATATCAAAACCAACCAAATATTTTAACTTCTTTCATTAGTTTCTTTTCTTCTTCATATACATCAATGTTTTGCGTCTTCAAGTGTTATGATTCAGGATAACACAAATAAAGAAATGGTTTGATTTTTAAATTATAATTGCTAATAGAAGAAAGAAAACTAAATTTTAAAAAACTCACATAATCATAATAACATTATCCTTTGCCGGAGTTGTTTCAATTTATAAATCGTAAAGTGTTTTTTTTTTAAGTATTTCTAATTGAGAAAAAAAAAAGTGATTTACCTGAAGTTTGGATAAAAATTCTCTTTGAATTATACAAAACTGGAAACACAAGATATATAAATTGTTTTATCTTCAAAAACATTGTGAACAAAATGACAATATTTTTAACATATTTTTCTTTTTTCTTAAAAATATCCGAAAAATGGTTTTATAGAGAGTAAATGAGCTATCACCGATGAGTTGAATGAGATATACATATTTTATTTTAATGAAAGTTAAAAGGAATTTTAATAATTTTAACTATTATTTTGTTGAGTACAAACAAAATCTCACAAGAAAATAAGTGATGGACATGAGTTTATATACAAGATATCAAAATGTTTCAATTTAAAGTATATTGTTTAAAAAATTTATGTAATGAGTTATTTATTTATTTAAATTAAAATTATGTCAGTAATCAACTTCTTTTATTAATTATAGGTTGTGTTTCTTTTTGTAAAAATGAAATTGAGAGAAAGAATGAGTCATATCATCCTTAAAATGGCCCAATCGCATACGAGATTCTATGTACTCGTCTTCAAATTGCATTATACGAGCACGAATGATACTTGTAAATCCATTCTCATACCATACAAATGAAAACACATACGTGTATTTGTGTGAACTTTTTTTTTACGATAATATTTTTATAAGGGTTAAATATATTTTTAGTCCCTATACTATGGGATGATTTTGGTTTTAGTCTCTCTTTCAAACTAGGATACAATTTAGTCCTTCAACTTTAGAAAATCCAGGTTTTAGTCCTTTAAAAAATTTGGTAAAAAGGACTAAAACTAAAGTTTTTAGAGGTTGAAGGACTAAATTATACCTTAATTTGAAAAATGGACTAAAACCAAAATCGCCCCAAAGTATAGGGACTAAAAACATATTTAACCCTTTTTATAATTAAAAAAAATATATAAATAAATGTTATATTTTAACTTTTGTGGATTTTATTTATTTTAAAAATATTATTACAGATAGTTGTTTTAGTTTTAAAAAAATTGATAAATTTAAAAAAATATCAAATTTAGAAAAATAAAATAAAAATATGTCAGTTGAAAGGTAAAATAGTAAACAAAATAATTTAATTTAAAAAATATATATAAAAGGTAAAATAAGAAACAAAATATAGACACCAAAACATACAATTCATTTATATTTATATAATAGTATAGATAATTAATCCAAAGATATAAAATATTGTGGATCTTTCAATCATTTATTTGAGTTATTTTTAATGTGATTGCTTAAAGTTGAGCAGACTCTTCTTAACAAAATTTACTGCTACAACCACCACTATTGTTCAGTTATAACTATAGATAATGATATTTAAGTATACATATTTTGTATGGCTAAAATCCTATTTTAGTTTTATAATTAGTATGACAATCATTATCTCTTGCAATTTATTTTCCTTTCTTACTTTTATTTATTTTATAATTTTATTTTTAAAACTTAATCATATTTTTCTATAAATTATTTGTTATTTATCTTTTATTATTTTTGTTATTTATTTTTAAAATATAAAGAGTCACATTTTTTTTCTGTTACACATATAATAAATAAGTAGAAAATAACTAAGAGTAAAAATATGTTTTCTAAATAAAACTTGATTGTTTTATTATTAAAATATCAAGTTTGTAAATAGAAAAATTATTTATTTGAGTCTTGTTTTATAAAGATCTATAAACTTGTATTTTGACCTTTTTTTCTTTTACACTTTATATGTATTTATTATCTTTCTATTCATTTTTTAAGATCTTAGCCCATCATAAGACTATCAATGTAGATCATAACCATTTCGTCTTAAAAAGATTTCCATTAAAGTAAGTTTATCCTTTACTCTTGATTTTAATTATTTTAAAAATCATGTATGTACGTGATCTTATGTAGTTGTATATGGTTCAAAATGGTTTGAGATAAATCTCTATATGTATGTGATTATTAAGATATGTCATATCATTTATCTAAGTTTTATATCTACAAATCTTACATCGTGTGTGAGTAAAGGTGTTTAAAGTTATAATAAGATTTTAAAACTTAATCTAATTAATGAAAAATACCTATTTTGTTGTTAGTGCACTATGTTAGATGATATAATTTTGAAAACGGTGTTGTATTCTTATTTATTTTGGTGCAAAGAATTGTAGTGATGTTGATATTTTAAATGTGAGAGTGAATTGATATGTAAATGTATCTGTTTATGAGTAGTGAACTAAATCGATACAACAATTGAGCCAAACTTTCATTTTGAGATTATTTAAAATAAAAATATCATTTTGACACTGAAAAGCACTTAAAAATCTCATTTGGGTGTTGAAAGGGGAGCATACAAACTCTTTTTTTTTTTATGATGTATGAGCTCTTTTGAACCAAGTTAATGATGCATGGAATCTTCCCAGAATAAGCGAGTGATGTTCGAACTCTTTCGAGAACAAGTGAGTAATGATGATCGAGCTCTTTTGAGCTAAGCAAGTAGTGACTGAACTTTTCTAACTTGGACTAATGACAACTAAGCTGAGCAAGCTACACCAAAAGTGTTTGAGCTCAATATAAAAACTCTACAATTCGATGAGACCACAACCTGTCAAGGAGGATAGCCCAGAAGTTGGTAAGGGGAGCAGTGCTCGACATCTTGGTAATGATCATCGGCAAGCGTACCAAATCACTCAAGTAATATAAAATGGTAAGACCACATGTCGTTTTCCAAAAAACTCGTATTGTACAAAATGATCGTACAATTAATAACTCATATAAACTAAAGAATATAAGATTATGTGCAAGAAGAGAAATTTGCAAAGAAATAAAAGGTGGACTTTAATAGTTGGAGACACTTATAAGAGGGGAAAGGTCATAAGTGATATGGAATGACATTGCTAAGTGTAGAATTCACCGGCTTCACTCTCATGTACTCGTAAAATCATCTTTTCTCCATTAAACATCAATGTTAACTCACTAAAACACTCAAGCCCTAATCCCTCAAGTTAAAGAGCCTAGGTTTTCTCACTAAGAATTAATTCCTTAGACACTTAAAAAGCTAACACACATTAAGATTTAGGGTTTAAGGCAACTAATGGTTCAGGTTTCATCCCTAGACACAAGCTCTATTAAATCTTAGTTATTATCATCATTATTACTATTTTTTGTTATTTTTATTATTATTATCACTATTATTACTTTTTGTTATTTTTATTGTACAATATAAATATATATATATATATATATATATATATATATAATAAATTTATGTCCTCGTATATAATTAAGATTTGGTTACATAATTGTTATTATTTTGGTAATTTTTCTCAAATAGGTTCTTCAATTATTTTTTTATATAATTGGACATTTATTTATGAAGAATTAATACAATTGGATTTTGTCGTTAAATTGATTGAACAAATTTAAATGTAAGTTGACAAGGCATGATGACATGATTTAATTAAAACAGGTGACAAATTTAAGGAAAATTAGAAGAAATAATCTTATGGTTGAATTGGGGAAACAGAAAAAATAAAGAAGATTCTAGATTTTTCTTTGGGTTCAAAACTAAGATCATTGACTTAAGACGAGATGCGTAAAGGGAAACCGACTTGTGCACTCGACTTGAATCGAAGAGTTTATGAGTTTTAAGAAGAATTTTAAAAAATTCTAATAAGTTAATGAGAAGAGTATAGGTTTAACGTAATACAATACAAACAAAATGATTTCTTAGCCTAAATCAAGCTAACCCGAGGAGTGACTTCAAGGTCTACAAACACATCTTTAACTAACACCATCACCCGCTCTTATTTCATTTCTTTTTTCTTTTTCGTCTTTTGATATTTTAAACAATAAAAAATTAGTAAAATATGATTTAAATCAAATTGGGAATTTTTTGTAGGGATTTTTCATTTCACAAAACTAGGATTCACAAGCTCTATAATTCAAATTGGGGATTGATTGAATGAAATTGGGGATTGTGATGGTTATGGAGCGAGACCTATGGTGGACGAAGAGATGTTGCTTTTTGTATTTTTTGCACGTGGTTCTCATGGTGGCACAATTTGGAAACTCACAGTGATTTCCACGATTTAACTTCTGCATTTTGGGGTTGTTGTTATGAGACTCGTGAACTGTTCGTTAATTTGTAGTTAAACGAACTTATGTATGTTTTGGTAGGTGCGAAAGTGTGAGACATTGTCGAACTCACATTTTTCGTAAGGAAGACAATGAAGGCGTAGTGGTTCTTGTTGTGATTGCATGTCTGGGTACTGTAGAGAAGCAAGGTTGTCTATGCTAGGTGGGTGATGATGCGAGGACACTAAGTGGTAGTTCTATTTAAGTGATTGTCACCTTTAATGGAGAAAGAAAAAGCTTTTTGATTCTAGATAGAAGAAGAAAATTTTTATTTTTTTGTTAATTTAAAAATAACAAAATCTACCTAATTAACAATCTCACTTTGTCACATACCTCAGCTAACATTTACTTGTTTAACCAATTTAATTGCAAATGTCTAATTACATCAATTTTTTTTTTTAGAATGTCTAATTGCATTAATTTTTCGGAAATACAAACTCATTGAAAAATAACTAAGAAACCTCTTTGAGGTTGCATACAAGAGGTTAATTAAAATATATCATATATATAAAAATCTGTTTTAATAGCTTAGGCTTATATATGGTTGTGGTGTGACCTATTTTATATATGATCATATATAGATACAATATTTGTAAAATGAACGTTTAGATAAAAATAGATATTTCTTTATTTTGAATTACATTTTGTAATTTTGTATATTTATACATGTTTTTTCTGTAAGTTTAAGATGTATTTTATATTGATAAAATCAGTGGTTCTTTGATGAGTTTATAATATAATTAATATATTAATTTTTAAGGTGTTCCAGAGGTTAGTTATTTTAGTGAGGGGTTTCGCACCCAACTCACATAATAATAACTCTATTTAAATTTTATAATTTATTCATTTTATACTTTATATATATATATATATATATATATATATATATATATATATATATATATATAATTTCATAAAATCCGGTTCTTTAATGAGTTTATAATATAATTAATAGATTAATTTTTAAGGTGTTTCATATAGGAGGTTAGTTATTTTAGTGGGGGTTCGCACTTCCATGGTAATAACTATCCCTAAATTTTATTTGTCCATTTTATACTTTACATATATAAGACAAAACATTCAAAATTATGAAACTATATATAAGAGTTTTATTAAATTTACTAAATTTTAAAATTTAATTTGAAAAATCTCACACAACATACATGCTATATTATTTTTAGAAGATAATTCCAAAATATGGAATTTGGGGTTCAAAAGAAGGGGTTTATTTTTTAACTACTCTTACAAAATTAGCAAAGTTACTCCAACATATGAAATTTGTGGGTTTCTACAAAATTCTATAAAATGTTATATTTTATAGTTACAAAATAATATCTATCCAGAATGTAAAGTTTTACTATAAAACATTTGATAAATTCTTAAAATATTTGGTAAACCCATTCAAAATTTTGTCCAAATCACACGAGAAAGTTAGAGTCTATATTTCAAAATAGGAACGGTTTCGTCACGTTGCAAATATTACATTAGTTTGGTTAGATTATAAGATGGCGATGATTAAAGTTTTTTTAATAAATGTATCTTATCTTTTGAAACAAAATTTAATTTTGTTGTATGAAATTTTGATATATTTTTAAAAATTAATGAATACAATCTTTGTAATTTAATTATATATAGAAAAAATTGATTTATCGATATTAATATTAAAGTGAAAATATATAAAATAGTATAAACAATTTAAATATTAATTTAAAAATGTTTAACATACATAAAAATTAAATATAATTGGATTAGAATGATTATATTTATTTGAATTTAAATTTTTAAAAATATATCAAAATTTTGGATATAGAAAAATTTTAATTTTATATTAAAATTCAGAAACTAAAAAATATTTAATAAAAAAAATTGTTTTGTATATAGAGAGTTCCTTACACATGTCTACATATATAATGCATAAGTTCAAGTTAAATGAGATATAATTATTTAAATATATTCAATGGATTAGTACCCAAACCTCAATATGATCATACTAAGACTAAGTAATATTATAGAGTTGAGGATCACAATCCTGAAGGGTTAGTTATTTCTTTTATAATTGTTTGAGAATTTTATATGTATACAGGGTATCTAAGATTTTTAAATAATTTTATAACAATTTAAAATGAATAAATTTATAATTTAAAAACAATTTAAAATGAATAAATTTATAATTTAAAAACAATTTTAAATAAAATTTGATATAAAATATAAATATATATAAATTTAATTTTTTTATAAATATTTAATAAAAATTCTAATTTTAATAAAAATATTTGTATAATATTTATAGAAAAAAATAAATTTTGTGGATAAAAATAAAATTGTATCATTTGTTAAAAAATTAGGATTGAATTGATATAAAATAAAAACACAGATATCAAAATCGAACTAAAATAATGATATTCGATATGACACTGTCATTGTGAAGTAATGTGACTGTGAAGTAATGTGACACCCATCTAACATTGTTAATACAAATTGCATAAGAGATTTCAAAACGAGACTAAATTAAAAATAATAATAATTTAAAATTTTCTGAAAAATTAAGGACAAATAACATGATTTAATATTTTTTAAAGTAAAACTTGAATAAGTAATTATTATATTTATAAGCTCGATATTTTAATAATAAAATATTTAACCTTCACTTAAGATATTTCTCTTAGCTATTTTTATAGTCTTACACTATGTTTTTCTCTTTTAATTTTGTAAAAGTAATTCTTAATTTTATAGTTTATTCGAAATTAAAAAATGATCTTTTTAAGTGATTTTAAATGTTAAAAAAAATCAACGAAAAATGTTTTATAGGACTGAAACAAACCTCATATATTTTATAATAGTTTAAAATAATTATTTCAAATGTTACAAAGATAAAACCTTTTTTAAAGAAAAGTCAAAAATAAAACCTAGTTAATTTAAATAGAATTAAAAGTATACCTAAATAAGAAACTTATAGAAACAAAATAAGATCCTCGGATAGTTTATAACTAAATTTTTATGTCATCTGTACCATTTATGCACTGCATTAGTCCTTGCACTCAGCATCAACTTTATCAAGTCTTTTCAACTTTTTGTACTTAAAGTTGCTCTACTTTCTCTCATACATTTACTTTCTCCTTAATTACATTCATTCATTCCTAATTATCAACCTAGCCAATAATCCTTAAATGTAAAAAATACAATCTTTAAAAATGTAAAAATAAAATGTTTTCCCCCTAATTTACCACTGCAGCCTCTGCAGAAAATAATTTTGCTGGTAAAGTGTTTTATGAAAATGATTAATTTTTTTTTTCTCTTCAATTCTTCGTATTATTTGAATAAATATGTGGCCACTTGTCTGTAAAAGTGTTTCTTTATAGATGGAGTACGCTAATCATAGCTTTCTAGAAAGAAGATGGAAAAAGGGAATAAATTTCTAGCTGCTTAGACTTTAGGG
This sequence comes from Vigna radiata var. radiata, assembly GCF_000741045.1. Lineage (NCBI taxonomy): Eukaryota > Viridiplantae > Streptophyta > Magnoliopsida > Fabales > Fabaceae > Vigna > Vigna radiata. The sequence continues at coordinate 16,360,832 of NC_028355.1, read as the reverse complement.
GTAATAACTACTAATCAACAAAACCTTAAACGACCCATGTCTGAAGTTTATTATATGATCTTGATTAGTGCAGAACCGTTGGATGATTGACCAAATCTTAGGTAGTCTATAAGAATAAGGTGGACAAGCTTCGGATGAATCAAAGGAAATAATTGAAAGAAAAATGTGAAATGTGGTTGGTTGAAGACATATAGTAGTACATATAAAATTAAATAGTGGAAGCATGGTATAAGAATGAGAGGGTCAGAGTCAAGAAGCTGAAGCTGAAGCTGAAAGTCGTTGAAGCAGCTTCGCGTTGGAGTTCCCTTTCCCATTCAAGTACTGTAGAAGGGACTCTACTACCTTCCCTTTCCACGCTTACAAATCAACCCAATATACTCACCTTTTCAAAGTTTTTGTCTTTTGGCCTTTTCATACCGATCACCGTGATTTCCATGGATTCAGAAGCAGCACCCCAGCTTGAAGAAATAAAGCAAGAGGGTGTCGGTGGAGGGACCAAGAAGAAGAAGAAGAGCAAAAAGAGTTCTTTTTTTCCCAGGTTTGGTTGTTTCAGAATAGAACATGATGTTTCGGGGGGAGGTTTTGATATTGAGGTTGTTGATGAGTCTGGTCAGCGTCCCACCCCCACCCACTTGATCATAATGGTTAATGGTCTCGTTGGCAGGTTTGCCTAATTACTGTAACTTTTAAGTTTGAACCTTGTCTACACTATTTGTGATTTGCCTCATGTATGTACCAGAGCATTTATGCCTCTAGGTTGTGTGTGTGATCTATTTGATGCAGCGCTCAGAATTGGAAATTTGCCGCAAAGCAGCTTCTGAAAAGGTTTCCAGAAGATGCTGTTGTACATTGTAAGTTCGCAGAAACACAATTCTGTTTGCATCCTTTGTCTGTTTAAGCAAAATCATCTTTCTGATGTGTGGTAGCATTGAGTCTGTTTAATGGAAATGCTTAATCATCTTTCTGATGTGTGGTAGCATTGAGTCTGTTTAATGGAAATGCTTAATCATTGTGCAACGCAGGCAGTGAACGCAATTCTTCGATGTTGACCTTTGATGGGGTTGATGTAATGGGAGATAGACTAGCCGAGGAGGTGTGTTATGGCTTTGACATTCAGTTGTTTGATCTTTGTAATCATTTATTCCACACGCAGCTAATAAGTTTAGCCCTCAAGGCGTTCAATTGACTTCAACTCTCTGGCAACAAACCCAGAAAGATAAAGGATATTTGTTTTCTTCTGTTTTCTCAGGTTATATCAGTTATAAAACGTCACCCAAGTGTTCAGAAAATTTCATTTGTAGGTCACTCTTTAGGAGGCTTGATAGCAAGATATGCAATAGCCCGGCTTTATGGGAGAGACATATCTCTTGAACTTTCTGTGGGGAATGGACATTGTGAAAGCCATGTTTCAGATCAAGAATGTCATGATAGAAAATATGAAGGAAAAATTGCAGGACTAGAGCCCATAAATTTCATTACATCTGCAACGCCACACCTTGGTTCTAGAGGTCATAAACAGGTCATTTTTTGGTAGCTTTAGCCTATGACTTGATGGAGCAAAATTTGCAATTTGAATGCTTTATTGCCTGTGATGAGAAATGTTTTTCTGTAAAGTAAATTCTATAACTATTTATAAAACTAAGGGAGTAAAAACAATAAATAGAAGACCGTGTTATACACAGAAGTGGCTTAGTATGAGTTAATAATGACTTTATGTGAAGACAATGACATAGTTTTTGGACTTATGTATGCTTCAGGTTCCTATGTTCTGTGGATTTTACTCTCTGGAGAAAGCAGTGTCTCGTGTTGCTGGGGTTTTTGGTAAAACGGGAAAACATCTATTTTTAACAGATAGTGACAATGGGAAACCTCCTCTTCTTCTCCAAATGGTTCGTGATTCCGAAGACATTAAATTCTTGTAAGAATTTATGGTTCTGTTTATTTATTTTTTTTCTCTGAGCCAATAACAAATAACATTCTACACCTCTTTCTCTATAGGTCTGCTTTACGGTCCTTCAAACGCCGCATTGCCTATGCAAATGTTCGTTATGATCGTATCCTTGTCTTTTAGTCATAGCCCAGATGAATTTTAAGTTTTAATCTGTCAATTTAGTTCTTGATTTTGATGCCAATCAATCAATATAATTTTGTCTGATTCAGAAATCAAAATAACCACAAGTACTATTAAATTGACGTGAATTAATGTTTAACTCCACAAATTATTTACACGAATAACTTGACTCTTTAAATAGAGCTAGTTGGATGGAGTACATCATCTCTCAGACGTAGAAAGGAACTCCCTAAGGTAATCATCAAGATTCTGCAATATAATATATTGATTTAATATAATTTATCTAAATTGTGTCTTTGTCTGACGTGTTGTTTTGTTCAGCGCCGGCATCTTTCAAGACATGAAAAGTACCCTCATATTGTAAATGTAGAGACAGCAAAATCTAGTTGTGTCGCTGAGGAAGTTCCTGCTGAATCCAAACTGAGTAGTGAATCCAGTAAACTTGATTCAGAAGGTATTTCACTTTCAAGTTTTTCAACCGATGAGGTTTATTCTATATTTGTATAATCTGCTGATGTCTAAATATTTTTGGCATTTATAACTACTATGATAAACATGGCAAGTTCGTATCTGTTGTGGTCTGGTGCTTGGAGTTTTGTGATGACTCATGAAAGCGAAAATGAAAAAATAAAATCAAAGTTGCTGTCATTTGAAGGAGACGTAATGACTTTGTTTAAAGCTAATAATTCGTCTTATAGTATGGTATTTGGTGGAGTCACTGATTGTCTTCCCTTCTTAAGGGGGCAGTTAGACGTCAGAAACATCTTTAACAAGTGAATCAAATCTTTATATGATATACACCACGATGAGGTTAGTATAAAGTAGGTAATTTCAAAGAAAAAAGTGTGTTTGCATGAGCTAAAAAAGCACTACTTATTATAATTGTAGCACTCTGCGATGTATTTTTTTAATAAATTTGTAAGTAGTTCAAGATCATGCCTGTCATCACTAATCTAAATATGACAATCTAAAACTTGAATATGAATCACGTAGAGACCATATACACGTGAATGCATAATTGTTTTCCATTACTCAATAGTTTTTGTACGAGTAATTGTATCCTCCACGTAGAATTTCCTGGTATGGTTAAGAACCTTGAGAACAAATCCTGAATGTTGCTTCTGAAATTTAGTTACATGCTTCTGCCAAATGGGATTGAACATAAGGATATGATGCTTTATATTGTGTACAAATTAACAACCCTTGCAGAGGAAATGATCAGAAGCTTGACAGCAATGAGCTGGGACAGAATTGATGTCAGCTTCAGTGGCAGTAGGCAGAAATATCTGGCACATAGCACCATTCAGGCAAGTTTCTGCTGCTTGAAACACATAATGTAGAAACAATAATCCTTTTCTAATCTTAACACCAGGCAGGACCATAATGGGGTCTTCAATGTTTCACATTTTATGTTCTGAAAATCATAGTGATGATATTCTGCTATATTACACCTTGTTTTAAGTATTGACAATGCACTCTCTATGGTTGAAATTTGTTCTATATCAGGTGAATACTTACTGCATCAATTCCGATGGAGCAGACGTGATTCAACATATGGTTGACAGTTTTCAGATATAGTTTCCCGTATTTCCAGATTCTAACAGACAAGGCAATGCCATTTTTTTGTAAGATGGAGAGGGCTTCATCACTTTTTTGCCACTGAAGTTGAAAAGAATACAGACCAAGAAGGTTTAGAGAACACAAGAATGTGAAAAATTCATTGATAAAGAACAGAACGGGGCTTATAATTGCACCCTACAATGTTCTTGTCCCCATTCTACTTTGACTGCAATGTATCTGGAGTCATTTGGAATAAGAACACCCAAAATAAAGTTAAAAAGTTATACTCTTTCAAATACAGTACTCTCAAAATATTGCTTGCTGTAGTGTAATTACTGTTTCTGCGAAAATTATTTCAAAATCAATTTTCTTAAATTTTATTTGAATGAACTATGATCTTTATTAGAAAAGTACGCAACCGTTGAATTCAGCAGTCATGAATAAGCCCAACTGGCCCACCACTCTATCAGCATTGCGTAACAGTAATTTATAATGATGAGAGAATAAATAATGGAAGGAGATGCATTAATGTTTCGTGTACTCTTTCGAGGAACAAACGTAGCAAATCCTGTATATGTATAAACACGCAAGATCAATGCTATTTTTGCAATATACCTTAGAACAAGTATTAAAAATGAATGAGAAGAATACAAAATGAGAAGAAGAGATAAGCTCAAGTAATGTAAAGGTCTGTTTTTATTGACTTTGGTGGTTAAGTTAAAATGAATCATCTGGCAAATAGAATGGCTACAACTTGGCATTACAGCAGAAGGAAATAAATGTTCAAGGACAAAACAGGGCTGAGCATGTTTCATTTTTTCCAACTTGAGAAGTAAAGAAAGACCAAAGTATGAAGTGTTGACACAACTATTTCGAGGTTGTGAATGAAGTTAGTGATATGTTTTTTTGTTTATGTTTGTGTCTTGTATTTTGGTATTGGAAAGTTTGGTGTGTGAGAATGGCATGGCCATTAATCGAAGCGTGAATTTGTCCCCATATGACAGAAGTTGGATTTTTGAGGCTCATTGAACGAGGAACCGTGTGTGTGTGTTGGAGTGGTAAGGTCCTTCCTTTGCTTACACCCTTTCCTTCTCACAGAGTCCAAGATCTATAATACACCTTTTGCAGTGAGTGTTTATGAATTGATGGGGAAATAATAAGGGTAATAAAAGAGGTGAGAGTGAGTGATCGGTTTTGTATAATAGGGGTGGCATTCAATATCTGACCCACGTTTGGGACACCTTTTTCAGAATTTCAGCTGCACTGCCTTCTCTTCTGCCACATATCCCTCCTTTCTCTCTCTCTCTCTCTATATGTCACACTGTTCTTTTCCACCATCATTTTTCCTCTATCAAGCTGTTAGTAGTATTTAGTTACACTCAAAACAATTTACTGAATCCTTTTCTTCTGCAGTCTCTTTCCCCTGATGAGAAGATGGGGTTAACTCAAGTCTGTGTCTCCTGCCACAACTATAGACAAACTCTCCTATGCCTCATTCTCTTTGCTATTCTATTCACGGCCAAAGGTTGTCCCGCTTCTATATTCTTTCTTCTTCTTTCTCTTTTTATCCGATTAACTTTGCTTACTGTATATATGCATGCAGCAAGAGCAAGAGCAGTTTCTTCCAGTCTTATAGAACCTGCTGAGGTACAATATCATCACTGAATTCTTCTACTTTATATCTTCCAATCTGTTGGTATTGAGTACTTGAATATGTGCAGAAGGACATGAAAAAGCCGGAACCGATGATGATGGAAAAATCTCAGATAGGTTCTAGGCCTCCCAAGTGTGAAAGAAGATGCAGTACTTGTGAGCACTGTGAAGCAGTTCAAGTACCTGTTGCACCTCAAATTCAAACTCATAGAAGTCATTATTCACCAGCAAAAGCAACCACGCTTGTTTCTTACTCATCAAGAGGTGATGACCTTTCAAATTACAAACCAATGAGTTGGAAATGCAAGTGTGGGGATTACCTTTTCAATCCATGACCTAAAGGGGCTTCTGAATCAAATCAACAATTCAAAATGTGTATGATTTCAATTATTTACATACCAATTCCTCTTCATGCTTCCGCACCTTGTATATTGTAGATATTTGGCAATTATAGTCCATATTTCTGTCTTCCTTTTGCTTAAACCACTTTTTTTCTTGTTTTTATTTCTGCTTACAATGAAAAGCTTTTGTAACTAAGGGTTTACTTTTTCTACTCAGACAATACCAGCATTTGGTATAAACCTCTGGGTATATCTTCTCCCTGCAAGTATATACTTTCCTTTTATGCTGCTATAGAATAGAAAAATGAGATAACAAGAGAAAATGCATGGTGGGTTGGTAGATCCATTGCAAAAACTAGATAAGAAGATGAAGGGGGAAGAGAAGTAGTGTGTCAGAGGGTCTTGTTTTCGTATGCTACAAGATTAAGATATTTTCAGCATCAGAATTCAGAGAGGGTGAGCTAATACCACCCACCTCGAAGTGATAAAAGCATTAATCAATACATAACACACATCCATATATCTGCCAACCTAGGGATCTCACTTATTAGCATAGTAGTAGTATTTTTTTTCCCTTTCTGTTTTAGTTCAGCTGACACAAATATTTCAGTGATGAAATGAAATTGTGACACCTTCTGCAGTGCAGGGTTGTGTTGTGTGTGTGTATGGCGCATTAATTATGTGTTGAATGAAAGTGGCATTTGGTCCATTGAATTGAAGAAGATGCTGTGATGTTGTTAATGGGAACACAACATTGATGTATGATGAACATTGAGTAAATTTTTGTGAGTGAGTTGCATTGATTTATGAGTTTGGTTATCTCTTTTGTTGCAGACACTGAAGCCTGGTATTTAATGAGAGTATTATTCGCTGCTTGCACTGTACCTTCTATGACCATTCACCATCTTTTATTCATCTCTCATCACTAGCTCCTCAATTCAAACTTCAAACTTCAAACTTCATACAAAACAAAAAAACATTGTATCATGGAATCAAAATTTATCATGATTTCTAACACATTCTCTTGAGTGGACATTACTGTCACTCACTACTTAGGAGTATGCTAAAACCATGAATACATGACATAACTCTGTTAAATCCTAACACAAATTATGTTGAAGTGTGTCCGTTAATTGAACCTTAAGCCTACCAACCATATATTTGTTTTGCAGTTTCATTAATGATAATTTTATTAAGTGAAACATAAAGATAAAAAATTACAGGTATTCAAAATTTAAAGCTAAAATCACAAACAAAAATAAAAATTAGAAAAAGTGTAATTTGTCCACTCGGGTTGTTTTTTAGGTAACTGGCGTAGCAGAAGTGTTTGTAAATACTGTGAATAATATAACGAATTATTATTTTTATTTGCTTGAAAAGAAATAAAAATATAAGATTTTTTTTTTTAAAAAAAAAGAGATAAATGAACACAATTAGTTGTTGTACTGGTGTACTCAAAAGCCCTCATGAAGAGTTGTGTCAGAAAAAAAATGACTTTTACAAATAAATTTCTTAACTCTTTTATTCTTTTTAAGATATATTCAATGTTTTGTTTTTTCCTCTCTCTCTTTTTCTTATGAGAATAAGAAATAAAAAGTACACGTAAAAAACTAAGGATTTGAATAAATTTATATGGGTAATAATGTTTTGTTAAAATAAAAAGGAAAACAATATATATATATATATATATATATATATATATATATTCAGTCCTGGTATTTGACAATTTTAATTTTTTGTTTAATCTATAATTATACATACATTTTTATTTTATTTTACTACAATTTGATCTTAAATCTAACGTATTAATTGAATACATGTATTATTAATAAATACTTTAATTAACACGGGAAAATTAGATATTAGAATAAACTTATTTTAAAAAGTTTAAAACTAAAATTGAGAGAAACTGATTACAAAACAAAATTGTAACCCAATACTTATTTACGTGTTTTGGAATCACTGCTTATATTTAAAACAAAAAACTTCATTGATTTTCCTTTTTAATTTATTTAAACCTCGACTCGTATTTTTTGATAGAAATTATACATGTATTAGTAATTGCATGTTTTTAGTTTATCTTACAAACAATTTTAATGTGGAATATGTAAATATAGTTCATTGCTTTAAACTTTTATTATTGAAAAATTTCATTTAGGTTCTACATTTCTATATATACAAGATACCCATGAGTGTACATGTAACTATACTCTTAATGGTATCCATGTATTTGTCGCCCCAACAAGATGCAAAATGGTAGGCTGGAAACTTAATGCACGCAATAAATGTAGTAAGAGATACTCCTTTTTTATTCCTTAGTTATTTTAGAGATTTTTTTTGTTTTTATTACGAAGATGTATGTTTGTATTTGATTGTCTCTGTTTATGTTTGTCTTGTCTTGTTTGTTTTAATACGGAAAAAGTTGAAATGAGAGAAACAAAGGAAAAGAAAAACTGATAAATATGTAAACAGAAAATCCATAAAGTATAAAAAATTGTACAAAAAATATTATAAATGATTGTACATAGAAATATTAATAAATAGATGTCCCAATTTTATCATTGATGCTTCTTTTTAAGCATAGAAATCATTATTATAAACTATATTTCTTAGAAACAAAATATATCCTTTGTTTATGAATTATTATAACTAAATTGAACAAAAAAAATTATTTACCTTTTTAAGAAAAGTAGGTGATAATATTGTTAACATTATTAGGTAGTGTTTTGATTTAGAAAGTGTGAGGACATGAAAATAGGTGGTAAGAGTTTATAGGTGTTTTGGATTATTGAAGTCAGACTCTTAAAACATAGTAAGCTTAAAGAACAAATTTTCCAGTAACTGGTTCATTAGTTCAGTTCTTATCTCTTTTTAGACCACTTGTTCTTCATTTCTCTTCTCTTTCTCTCTACCCCGTTTTTCCATTGAGTTGTTGGTTGTTCGATTAGGTGGTGCCCAGACGATCACGACGTAGAGAGCTTCAAAACCATCCAATTGGTTTTACGTTCTTTAGCGGGTAAGTGGTTCTTCTCCATTCTCCGTGCTCTAGGGTTTTGCTCATGCAATGATTCTGTAGCTAGTAGCTTTTCTCCACTTTCTAGCTCAAGTTGGTTCTAAGTGTTGTTTTCCATCACCATTTGGTGGTTTAGGGTGCTGTTATGGTCTTAGCCGAGTAGGGTGTTGTTGAAAGTGTTTTGTGAGCTGAACTGTGCTGTGAATCTGAGGTAAGGAGAGCTGAGTTTTCTTTTTAATTTCTATTTAGTGAACTAGGGTGTGTATGATTTTGGGTTCTTGTTTGAAGTTGTGAAATAATGCTTGTATGACACTGCCTTGTATGTTGATGAAGTATGAACTAAAATTGGTGAATCTATATGCTAGATCAAGTATTCAATGTAGCTCAAATTATGAAACCGTAAATTGGTGTTTGTGAATAGGTTTAATTGAAAGGCATTGTTGAAATTTAGGTTGAGGAATCTGTTATACAAGTTATTAATAGAAAGTTCAGGAGTTATAGTGTCCTAGGTCATTTTTTAGAGGAATTGAGATAGTTATTTTAAGCAGCTGATGTCTAGAGTGCAATTGGGCGGTCAGGATAGTTTTATCAGAGGTATGGTGACTTGTTTGAGTCACTAAGTTGGACAAAATAAGTATAAAATGGTGTAATTGAGTTTGAGGTCCTTAAGTTGTTGAAATTGGAATTTTGGAGTAGAACTTGAGTCCTAGTCAGTTTATAATCACGGTAGGGATGTTTAAATTCATTTAGACAACTTTAAGTGGACTTAAATCACAAATTAGAAGAGTTTGAAATTGATAAAAATGGCTAGAAGTGGTAACTTGGGTGGGTGAGTGCATAAATCTGTAGAATTTGCGTTCTACAGATTATGCAGTCTCGTTATGCGAATTACCTCGCATAGCGAGACCCTTTAAAAGGGTGCCCATTGTTTGGTCATTCGTTGTGTGACCTTGTGTGCTATGCGAATGATCAGAGAGTCATGCTCTCTGTTTGAGCTTTCGCATAGCGACCTGGGTGCGCTATGTGAGAGACCTGGGGTCTAACAACTCTGCGAGCTAATTTGCTATGCGAATTGGGGGGTGCACTGTGCGAGAGGTGTTGAGTTCAGTTTATGTTTTCTCCTTATGATTGTGTGATACTATGTTGGAAGTGTCTTGAATTGTATAACATATTTAGAAGCATGCCATATTATGTTGTGTATTATAGTTTGAAGGTGTATATGTACAAGTCTATGATTGGTGTAAGTGTAACAAGTGTGGGTCATCGACGTAATTCCATGATCCTCAAGGAGAGGATCCATGGTGGTGCCCTATTAATGTGTTAGAATGATTTGCATGGAAGCTTAGTCTTGGAGGTTATCCTGGAACTACAATGGTCAATCATTCTCAATTAGAGAGGATTGAATCATGTCATGAGTAGTAGCAGGAGCTCTTAGTCTTGGAGGCATCCAGTATGCTCCAAGGCGCGGTAGAGACTAACCTCGTGAGTGTGGTAGGTAAAACCCATTGGCAATGACTTTGCAAAGTAGTAGATGCCACTACGAGTGCATGACCCGCCATAGCTCGACAATCATTCTAGTTCGGATGAGTCAAGTCATAGTGTAACAAGTCTTGTAATTCAATTTAGTATGCTTGAATGAACTTTGCATGTTGTATGTGATTGTATAACATGATTTTTCTACCTAGCTCACCCTTGCTTATGTGTTTCTGTGTTGCTTGTGTATGTTTTTCTTTTGCAATGATTATCCACTTTGATGTGAGCAGATGTTGAGGAGGTGCTCCTGGAGCAAGTGCTGGAAGATGATGATGTTGCAGCTTAGTCTTCTTAGGATTTTCTAATTCTAGCTCTTATCATTTTGAAATACTCTATTCCATAGTATGCCTAAGTTTTAATTTTTGTTGTTATTTTGGATAACTATAATCCTATACTTAATTACAAGTGATAATTATAATCTCCTATATTATAATTATGGACTACCATATTATATGTGTTGTTATATATTTGGGATGCCATATTTATGGTATCAGAGCACTTGTTGTCCTTAGAAAATCTTGTAGGTTGTGTGTGCCTTGCTTATACATGTGTACTCTTAGTTATGTCTAGGTTGTTTATTTTTGTTTCTTTGAGTTGCACTAATGGTCTTTTCTCTCTACGTGAACAGAAGATGACACCTAGGTCTCCTCCTCCTCCCCCTTAGTCTGAGCCTTGAGAGTCTACTAGAATGCTGGAGACAATGCAGCAACAAAATGATTTCGCAATAAATGTTTATAGATAATTATTGACTATCATAATTATTGTAGATATATGACTAAAAAATAAATGAGCAAAATAAAAACTGAAGATAGAAAAATTATCTATAGCTAATTAACTATGTTTAACTTTTAAATATATATTATAATTGCTATTTATTTCATACATAAAAAAGAGATCATTATTATTAGGTTTAATAGGTTCGGAGGTCCCTATATTTGGGGGTTTGTTTCAATTGGGTCCTCTAATTTTGAAAGTGATCAATTAGGTCCCTAGTTTTGTCAATTTGAATCAATAAAAGTTAAATGCAGTTAACATGAAGTTTTTGAACATGTGGCACGTTGACGCTTCCAGGTGGCACCGTTTCAAGTGCATAGGTGGATTATAAAAGGGTGAAATCCCTTTTAATTTAGGGATTTCACCTTCAAATACACCCTTTTAATTTAGGGATTTCACCCTTTTATAATCCACCTATGCACTTGAAACGATGCCACTTGGAAGCGTCAGCGTGCCACATGTTCAAAAACTTCATGGCGTTAACTGCATTTAACAGAAAGGCTTTTATTGATTCAAATTGACAAAATTAGGGAC